>NC_056734.1:949201223-949211223 GCF_019279795.1 Protopterus annectens | reverse complement strand
ATAGAGGTCCTTGATGTTGACTGTAAGGAAAATGTGATGTTCATTGAACTCTAGTGCATTAATATTTTCCACAAAATGCCAAGAATCTCGACATACTTGTGTCTCTGACTTAACAAATGGTTTCAACTTCCAGTCAACAAACTTGGCACAAGCATATGTCACAGAACCCCTACCATCCACAATAGGTCTAAAGGGTGGACTATTTAGATCCTTATGTATTTTAGGGGCACCAAACAATGTCGGAACTACTGGGGCTGGCATGGTCAAAAAATGGTATGTATTCACATCAATGCCCCCTTCAAGAAAAAGGTCGATCAACATGCTATTCATTTTATTATATGCCCCATTTAGCTCATTCTGGCTTGCACTAACATATACATCACTATTTAATAAACTCAACATTCTTGTTTCATAGACCTGTTGGTCCATAAACACCAGCCCACCTCCTTTATTGGTTTTCATAACCCTCACGTTACATACATTAAGCAGTTTGAGAAGATCCCGTTCATTAACAGTGATGTTTCTATTTCTGTTATACTTAGCTACACTACAATTAAGTGCATGCCTAATGTCCATTTCACAAATTTTCTCAAACATAGCCAATGACGCTTGGAGGGGCGGGTTGAACAGACTTGAAACTCTTAAACTGTTAATAAGTCCAGAGTTTTGTCCCAGTTCACAAGTCAGATTGAGTTTATGAACAAACATTTTCAAGTCTATAACAGTTCTGACTATGTCAGCTCTGTGGTCCGGAACAAAAGTCAGCCCTTTGGCAAACAAATTGGCCATTTCCTCATCAACTTCTAAAGAGCTAAAATTAAAGATATGGAAGTCTCCTTCTGTATTCACTAAAACTTTGGGTAGGCACTGGACTACCTCCTCATTCTGTTTTGGCACCTCCTTTGTGGGGCTTGTTTCTTGTTGTACCTTGGTTGTGCTGTTTGTTGCTGGCCGGTATGGGTACTCCGAAAACCCTGCTGAAAATTGTCTCCTATTTGATTGTTCATATTGTTCTGAGCAATAGACCCCCCCCCCCAAACTTGGTTGTTGCCTTGGGCCATTCTGCTGTTGATAATTATGAATGCGCTCACTTTGGCGTACTTCTGTTGTTTGGGGAATGATTATATCATCCTCATTTTCCAAGTCAGTGTCTCCACTCAAAGCACTTGGGCCAGTTGGCCGCTCTTGAACCACCATGGCATCAGGTACTAATGGTGGTGGGGGGTAAGCAGTTGCTTTAGCATAAGCATTCACATCCCTGTTAATCTTTTTTCTTTTAATCTCAATGCTTTTATTAACTAGCGTCAATGCTGGTAAAAATTCTCTAATACTCATATCTGTAACGCTCAAAATCAGAAGCATTCTTTATAGTCTGTTCCAGCAATTCCAAATCCACTTTGAGAGTGGATATCTGTGTAAGATAATATTTTATCAACGCATCTAAAACCTCTAGGCCCTGGCGATTGAATAGTGCTATCAGTTCAAGATGAAATGTTGATTTATTTATTAAGCCGCTAGGGTAACGCCACTGGCGTAACCTTTTCGGCACAATATTCTTATTAACACATTCTTGCAGATAGGACACTTTGAGTTGATATTTTCTACATTTAAAAAGTTTTGTAAGTTTCATTTAAAAAGTAAATATGTTACCATCACAAGGCTCGGTGATTTGGTATTCTTAATATTGAGATAAATTAGGCTTGAGAAAGTTTATTGTCTAAGGTTTACTGATTTTAGAAAAACCTATGTAAAACAAATCTCTGGTTCAGAAAACAAATGGTTACTTGTGGTTTTTTATTGTTGATTATTTTTTACTTAATTAATTGATTGCTTGATTAGACTAACATTGTGTATAAAAGGCATTCCTTTTCACATGGGATTGTATCTTGTATGTTTTTTGATGGTCTGAAGAAGTTGGCTTACCTTTTGCCAACGAAAGCGCTTACCAATAAAGGAGTTTAGTTCTGCAAATCCACTCTCTCTTTTTTTGTTTTCACTAGTTTTGTTTTTTTATCAGTACTTACCTTGGATGGGGAGTAATGTTTGGAAAGTGGAAGCCCATGAGTCCCCAAATGGAAACAGTGTGACCAGGGTCCCCACCCATGGGCAGTCACAACTGTGGCTTCACGGCCCAGAAGGTGCCTGAGCTGGGGGCTGAGCAAGAGGACAATGCAGACACTGTAATGGTGTATCGAGGGCCTCAAGGTGGTGTAGCACATCTCCCAAGTCTCTGTGAAGCTCTCTATGCACCAGACCCTAGACCTGACTTCAGGTGACAGGATCCTGTCAGTATGTGCTCCCGGGGGGGGGGGGATGAACACCATCCCCTGAGGTGGTTCTACCTGAAGGTAGTAGTGCAGGACCAGCAGATGATGAGGTCCTGGGGTGGGTTCCAAATGTGCTGTGGCCTGGTAATAACATGGCCAGATGAGGTGGGAGAGGTGGTTCTGCTGGGAACAGGCTTCCCAAACATGCTATTGTGTCATAGTTATAGGACATATGTGGGTTGTAATAGTCCACACAATCCAAGATTACTTCTAACATCATGCATAGATATCCCCATTAACACAAAACATCAGATTTGGAGCAGTCACATAGCAAACAGAACACATGCATATATGGAACCATAGTGGACCTTACAATGGCATACAGGTGACATTTTTAGCAACAGGCCACCAATAATAGTGTTTCAACCTGGAACATGACTAGAAACACATTGCACTATTTGTCGTGCAATACGATATATGTCCCAACAGTAAGTTTTCTGTAAATATGCCCATTGAGTTGTGTGTTCAGATTACTGTTGCAGATATGGTGGGGGGGGGTGACAGAGATGTCAATTAACATCTATTATATCCTTACAGTATGAGGTCCTCAGACCTTTTTTTCCTCTTTATGCCTTTCAGGCACCATTTCTAGAGAGCATTTGCCAGTTTGTTTCCTCCAGGAAAATGATGTCATAATCAACTACCTAGTGCAGCACCACCACACCTTCTTTGGCTGAACAGCCTATGATCTGCAGGAGAGGACTGCCTTGTGGAACAAGCTCGTCCACAGGGTAAACGATGTCAGCTTGCATAACCGCAGTTATGAGCAGGTCCAACATCGGTGCACTGACCTCATCCGCTATGCCCGTCAGCATGCTGCTGCAGTTAGGAGGGACCAGCAAGCCAAAGGGGGGGGGTCATGCAATCTATCCCCCAGACACATGCTGAGGAGCCCCTCGCCAGCCTTGGGGCACCTGTCCACCAGCAAAGACAAGACCCAGCGGATAGCATTGTGAAGGTGAGTGCTACCTACACAATGGATGAGGAGCATGCAGGTAAGGCCACAGGCCACAACAGTAAACCACTGTTGCTTATCCATCTGCATCTGTAGAGTTTAATCATGAATATGTGAGATAAAATGTATATAGTCTGTTGCCACATTGTAGTAATGAACAGATGTGCATAATCTGTAGTATTGTGGGTTTGTACTGTTGATGTACTGAAATGCTGCTCCCACCCTGTACCAATGCCACAGGTGTGGCTACTGACATCACATCTCTCACACAACCATATAGGTCCCTCTGGTATACATCTGGGGCACCAGACTGTAGCTGGTGAGTATGGTGTTGTCTGTTCAGGTTTGCCAATACACCGGCCATGTTATGGCCATGGTATTTGCCATGCACACATTTAAGACACCTACCCATAATGCATGCTGTACATGTTCACTTATTGTTGCTGTTAACTGCACTGCATTACAGTGGTCACCATGGTGGCATATCTGATGGGTATGTAAAAGTCCTGCAATATAACTAACAACCTGTCATTGCAAGATACATGCACAAAAATGAACATAATGATGGGATAAATGGCCTACAGTAAGAACTTGTCTGAAACATCACCCTTATACAGTGTACAATGGTGTATATACAATTATTACAATGGCAACTGTTATAGATCTACACAATGGCATATCACAATACCACATTCCACAATACTTACAACCTGTAATGTGGTCCTAACATGAGCAATGAATGTGTAATATGGACTCCTATGCTAGGACAGCAAATATTGGGAATACATACCTTAACAAACACTGGAAGCATATGTGTGCACACACTCCAATTAACATATTGTGGAAGCAGCTTTTGACGTACTGACAGCATTCACTCTTCATGAGTATGCACCTTCCAGCAAGCATAGATCCTCAATGTCACACCAAGAAATGGTCTGCTGTCCAAGATGTATATCCATCACATTTGCCCACTCACCTGCAACAGAGGCAGCCATGGCTTGCACACATCTTACAAGCCATAGAATGGATCCCATACCCAACAGGTAACATGCAGGAGTGGGCCATGTAGCCTTACCTCACCATTGCGTATACCATGGCAAACAGTGCAGACAGTCATGTATGTGATGAGGAAGTACGGGACAACATTAATGCAGAAAATAAACAGATGGCCATCCAAGACAGATGATGACACATGTTGCAAACTGGTCATGGAGGCTGGCTAGAAACATACCACAACACTGTGGGAGGTGCAAGAATGTCTAGCAAGTACTGGCTGTGCAGTCCCTGTGTCAACAATCGCCTGGACTCTGCATAAGTGTGGCCTATGGGTTAGGATAATCAGATGGGACAGTTGTTTCCTAAAAAACATCAGCCAGGGCTCTCTACAGGTAGCATATGCATAACATCAAAAGTCCCTCAAAGGCATGTGTTACAATGTGTAATGGTGTACCAAGACCAAGTTCGAAACCTACAGACAGTATCAATTAAGATACATGTGCTGCACAAGCAACACCTCACTCCACCTGAGGCTCACCATCCCCATCTGTACCTTGCTGGTGCCAGTGTACACCTATATGTTTGCTGTTCATTAGCAGGGACTAGGCCGGTACACATGGTTTCTGAATTTAGGAAACTGCAAAATAAAACTCATTTGTAGCCCATAGTTGTCACACATCTGCAAAAAGGCTGAGGATGCGGAGGGTTGTCATCCTGAAACACAACAGTGAGCTGAAGCAGACATCCAAAGCTCACTAAGAATGGCTGTATCTGCACACAGTCAAGGTCATTAATTGTGGCAGACATAACCCTGACTCCACAGCAATAGTGAAGGCACTGTGTGACCTCCAAGGGCTGTGCACATGAGTTGACCTTGCAGTATTGCAGAGTTGGGGGACATTTGTAGGGTAGAGTGACCAAATACTGCCAAGTGCAGATGGGCCATGCTAGTATACCCTTTCCATTAATAGTGACTGCTGTAGTACACTTAACAATTGCTGCAACAAACCATCATGCTGAGGGTGTGCACACTTATGCACCCACATATTGTATGCATCTCAGTCAGCATCTGCACAACTAACACATTTGTTTGATACTGCATTTGATTGCACAGATCATATGTCACATATCAGGTTCATGTAATGTTAACATATGCAGTATTGTGGCATCTGGCATATCAGTGAAGAGGGTGCCATGTAAATAAGGGTGTGTACACTCCTTATAGCCACAGTAAGGTTTGAAGGTTGTCAGTGTAATTGTATTTTATTGGTCATACATGCACTATATGACTATAGCTGCAGTGCATGCTGTTGAGTGTTATATGTCATGCATATTGACAGATGAGTAATGAGAGGTGTGTGTGTAATATCTTTGTGCAACCTCACCTGTAAGTGTGTGTGTGTGTGTGTGTGTGTGTGTGTGTGTGTGTGTGTGTGTGTGTGTGTGTGTGTGTGTGTGTGTGTGTGTGTGTGTGTGTGTGTACAGTTAAGGAATGACATACAGGTCTTAAAGTACATTTCTTGTTTTCCCCTCACAGGTGGTGAGGTGGATCAGGGTCCCTCCTGCAGGCAAACCAATGTTAGTGTCCATACAGACTCTGATAATGATGATAGGTGTGGTGAGGCACAGGCAGGGTTGTCAGGGGCTAAGGCTGTGCCATAGTTTGACATCCCACTGTTATCTGCCCCATCCCCACACACAGTCACATTGCCTATACATACCCCATCACCAGAGGCCATATATGAGGAACAGTTGGCAGGTGGTGGCATGGGACAGGACAGTGTGGTGACTATGGCAAGTGTGTCTGGACACAGCAGCCATAGCCGGATGTACTGTGAGGTACCACACAGGCAGATGTACAGGAGTGCTCATAGAAGGGCTGTTGGTCATCATGCCCCTGGCAGAAGTGCCACAGCTGGTGTCACCAGACACATGTTTCAGGCTGTCATGGATGTGCAGGCACATATAGAATGTTATACCAGACAAGGTCTGAGGCTCTAGATGGCTACTCATTCTGCTGTTATTGACAACATCCATGATCTTGCAGGCGCCCACCATTATTTTTCAGAGGTCCTGGATAGATGGTTGGATGAGATGGTGGGAATCCTCAATGGTGGGATGCCTGTGCTTGAGCATATGGTGGGAGTAGTGCAATGGCCACATGGACGTAGGCCAGCAACACCAACAGGTGGAGGTCGACCTATACATGGAACAAGTCAGAGCCACTCCTGTAATGGCAGTACCAGTACCAACACTGCAGGGGGGCACTATCCACATCACAACATAGCAGTCCATATGCACGTGACCCTGGCTGGTCCCAAGAGGGACCCACATCCAGCAGACATATGTCATCATCAGAGGAGAGTACCATATCTTGGCTTGTAACTGGTAGTGCCCGTGGATCCCCTGGCAGGCACAGTTCTCATGTCTATGGATGGAGACAGTGAACTGCATACCCTGCCAGGTACAGTCTGCAGCTGTCCAACAAACCCCTGTATAGGGCAGCCACATGGCAGAACTGCATGCATACACACACACACACACACATCACCAACACAGCTAGGGCAACTCCATACCTACACACACCACATCTACACAGCCCAATTAATAATGAAACCCTTTACGCATGGACATGATGTAAAACAAATGGCTCAGCCTATATCTCTTAGAAACCCACAACACACCCTGTGCATATGATGATACCTGTGCCACATCCCTGTCATCCATAACATCAATGCAGGGACAGGCTAATATGGTTCTGATGCACAGGGTGACTGTACTATGGTGTACCAATGTAATGCTGTGTAACATGTTTTCAGCACTAAAGTTTAATACTTAAATGTCAGGATGTGTAGCTGTCCAGCCATGATGCATTATAGCTGTTATTAACACTGAGTGATTGTGGTCTCCATAATTTATTCTGTTTGTGTTGTAGGTGTCTCTGTGTCAGCAGGATGTTGGTCTGCTGTTGTTTCCTACAAGGGGTATGGCACTGTGGTGACACCTTGACTGTGCCATATCCTGGGTACAGCTGAACACAAGTCACATGTCTGTATAACAGTTACTGCATGTGCCACATGCCTGACAGGTCTGAGGGGTGTATACAGGTGAGTGCATGGTGGCTGATGTTAGCAGCCCTTCTACAGTGGACAATGGTAAGTGTACTGGGTGGTACACACCACATGTTTGTGTATAACACATAAACACACACACACACACACATACACGCACACACACGCACACACACACACACACACACACACACACACACACACACACACACACACACACACACACACACACACAGGCTTTGGTGTTGATGCAATACACAGAGAATACTGTACACATGGATGTATGTACTTTTTTCAGGGAACCCATTTTAGCCTATGTAATTCCACCAAGACAGAATAGACACAACATCACATCAGTAAATAATCAGTCTACATTGATGATGGTACTGGCAGCGTATATGTCCTCTTCCCCAATGTAGTGCAATCCTCGACTTGGTAAACATAGGTGTGCTGATGTGGGTGGCACAGCCCTACCCTTTGGAAGGTGTGGGGTGGTGTAGAACTGCAGATAGTGTAATTGACAACTACTTAACCTGTTAACATAAACTGTACAGTATTGCAGCCGACTAAGCGGGGGGATACACTCAACAATAACTGCAATGAGGGTGGCTGTGTCCATAAGATCCACACCCAGCTATATATACCAACCCCAGTATTGCTGTACAGATATACAGTGGGGAAGAGGGCATTTACACATCTACTACTAGTTTGGATGGAATGAATTTCCACAAGATGATATCTGTGAGATGTTAGCGTTTGCCAGTCAGTTCTCAGACAGATGACCTCCTGGGACATGTATTTTCTGCAGACTGAAGTAGATCCCTTCACATACACACACACACACACACACACACACACACACACACACACACACACACACACACACACACACACACACACACACACACTCTCTGACTTGGCAACACTACGAGTAGAACCTCTAACTAGGTACTTAATTCTACTAAAGTGTATGGCCTTAATTGCACAAACCACACAGCTTTTAGGATGATGTGTGTCCCAGGTTACATGTTAAGTGAGAATATCACAAGGCTTTGTACAGTATGGTAATGGGGGATGTACTGTTTTTTTATGAACAATACATAGTGTGACATACTGTCATATACACATTGACAAACACATAACAGTCATACACACATCTCAGAGACCTGGGTTTATCAGTGCTAACTACCTTGTCAGTGTGTCCATTCTGTTACAGGTAAGGTGCACACAGCACATGCATCATTGGGCTAGATAGTGTAATCAGATACCTGTAGGGTTGATGGTGACAGTGATCCCCATACAGTGGACCTTGGGACATGTACTGGGGGTACCATGGTGTAAAGACAGTATACCCAGCACCCACACCCCACATTGGATATTGTACTCACTGAAAACCATGATAATATTCTGACATACCCATTGTCAGACATTGACCAGGACTGCAATACAACCCCTTGTCTATCTCAAGAGTGCTACAACAGGGATATGCATCTATTGCACATGCCACAGGGATAGTAGGGTGATGCTTTGTCATGGTGTTCCTATGGTCAGCAACATCACTATCCTTTTTACTGTATGGCAAGGTGTATTGTATTAGGAGAATGTGGCCTCAGAATGCTGTATCCTACAAATATACACACTTGCACACATACATATACTTGCCAGGACCCAGTAGGTAGCCCATGCCAATCTACCCATTTGCACAACAGTGTTGTGGTGGTATTGCAAGCTCCAGGAAGCCCATAGGGTAAAGAGTAACAAGGTACATGTAATGTCCATTACAGCAGCAGTCATATCTAACTATGGCAATGTGGGATGTAGTGGTTGTGAAGGCCCTCAGGGTATTATCAACTACAGGTTTACAAATACACAAACACTGTTATTCTCAGTAGTGTACACTGACACATTTGTCAGTACTAGGGTCCATAGGTGCAGGTGTTCCTAGGTGTGTATCAGGATATTGTCCATGGAGAGATGGGAAGAGTAGGGGATGTGGGTACAGTGGTATCATGCCACCTGTCATTTGCCAGCAGGCCATCTATCAACTGAAGCCATGGTAGTGATCCTCAGGGTGAGAGTTAAATTCAATATCCGATCATCTGGTTGCATCTTGCAGAGTGCCAATGAGGTGCTCCAATTGACATGTATGCAACATGTATTACATAACATGGTCAGTGTCTGTCTTGGATACCTATATCCAAGCATGTTCTGTTGACTGTGGTAGTGTAGTTGAAGTATTCATGGCATGTGGTGCATACAGGGTGGGTATTCCTTGCTGTGGCATTCATAATACAGCTGGGCAGACATGTCAGTGTCAGTCAAGCACAGATTGCTATAAGCAGCCAAGATGGATACCTGACATCTGCACATCTGTACAGAGGACAGAAATCAGCTAGCCAACTGGTTATGCATTGGGATGAATGTGTTGACAGATAGACATTTGATACTGATAGGTATGCCATTACTACATGACAGCAGCCCTAAATGACATGTACTATACACACAGTAGTCTACAGTTAATATCCACATCAGATCAATATCCAGTAGCAAATACTTAATGACACACAGCTCACACACCAAGAACACGATAGTGAGGACTCAGAGGCCATATTTGCACGCAGGGGTGTTTGGTTTCAGTACTACAATCTGAA
>NC_056734.1:949058723-949198723 GCF_019279795.1 Protopterus annectens | reverse complement strand
AACCCTACATATACTGGGCCAATACACAGTGTATTCCAATCCCTGACTGTGGTATGGGACAAGTGTTGGTCTGGTGCTACAAACATTTATGCTGATAGGGTACCATACACTGGAGCAGCATGCAACATCAGATAGAACAGGGCCAAGAACAATGACATCTACCACAGTCTGTACACAGGCCAAGGTACATATTCACAATGCACACTCTGTCAACAATCTACATAAGTACACAAACCTCACTACTGTACAAACTACAACAAAATATCTAGGTTTTGTCCTCAAATATAAGGCCTACTATGCATAACATGTCTAGCAGTCTGATATCTCACTGGCTTATCAGGTATGATGTCAGTAAATAATGATATACTGAACATATGCACCTCTTACTGTATGACTGCATGACATATGCACAAAGGTTGACAGAGCTGTGGCTGTAGGCACAAACACAGGGCCAATATTGACATGTTGCTATGATAAATGTTAATGCCAAAGTAGTTAGGGAATCCTTCTATGTGGCCCATCTAATTACTAAAGGGTTTGCATCTAGAAATAAAGAGGTTATAGTGCCCCTCTACTCGTCACTCATCAGACCCATCATAGAGTACAATACCCCATTTGGGATGTACCTCACAAGACACTTCCAACAGCTGCAGAGACCACAAAAGTACCTCACCAAGAGAATTACTGGCCTCAAACATATGTCCTATGGAGCCCGACTGAAAAAACTCCGGATGTACTCACTGGATTATTGCTTACTCAGAGGTGATCTCTGCCTGACTTACAAAGCCATGTCCAACTCAGAATTGATGGACATGCGCCACCTAAAGAAATCCAAGTCACTGCGGGCCATACGCTCTATTGAGCTAAACCTCACCACAACAATAAATAGAACATGCTGGAGGGATATATTCCTGTCACAGAGTCTCCCCATGCTTTGGAACAAAATTCCAAACTACATTAGGCAGAGCCCCTCACTAACACTCTTCAAGAGAAACCTTGACAAGTGGATGGGTAACAGAAAATACACCTCTGGGATCACTTCATTGGCTCTGCTTGACAGAGGATCAGTTAATTAATCAATGGGGCGGCGAAAGCCGACACTCTCTGGCTAGGCTGACAAATGCTCTCAGGCAGATAGCCTAGTACCTACCTATGAATCTATGAACCTATGAAACACATACATTTACTGGTGTAACAGGGTTTGTTGTGACATATGACTTCTGAGGGATATGAGGTTAATAATTCACATGGCTGTCACCATGTACTGACTGCAATCCTCAGAGTATGCTACTGCATTTCTAAAGGTAGGAAATGTGAGTAACACAACAAATGTAAGACTCCAAACACTGACCGATCTGCAGATAGCCCTAAAACTAAGAGCTTCCTCAACCACATAACACTGTCATGACAGATATTAAATCATGTAGAACAGCTATATCCACACAAACCCTGTTAAACCAACATTAGTTCAAATGTAGAAGAGCAATACTTACATTCTGTCCTCATGTCTGGAACATCCCCCTCCTGTTTGTTGGCCTGTCTCTACAGTGTATTTTGTAAGAGGTGTATTCAACTACCCTCTGCGATGCTGTTTGTCAAAAACCCACATGAAGTCCTGCTCACAGTAAAGGAAAAGGGCCAACACCCACATGAAGGGCTTAGTTATAGGAGTGTGTTTCCATGCAATTGGCTATAGGAATGATACCACAGCTGTTCTACATGCATTTAGGTAGTGGGGGACTGCAATTCGTGCACAGGCCATCAGCTGATCATGAGCATCACATTCAAAACTCAAGCTGCTGCCTAAGCAAAGCAAATGTACTTTTCCACATCCACCAGAGATGGAGTGAGAGAGACAGACAGAGACAAAGTAAGAAAGGAAGGGAGTAGGAGAGTAAGAGCCAAGCATACTTGTGTATGATCCATGGGTGGAGAGTGGTATCTGGGCATTATGATGGTTGGCTGTATTGTGTACTAATCCATACTGTCACATGGTAGATGCACATGGCTGAGGATTGTCGACAACAATCTCTACAATGTCTGGAAAATGTTGGCCTTGTAATGTTGACAATGGGACATGTAGCTCCTTAATATAATGATGTGGCAAAACCCACACTGCAGTGGACCCCTGTCATTACACAATCACCCCAACACCCGCACAGGACACTGATAACACACTCACAAACACACACTTACCAGTACTGAGTTTCAGACCCTTACCTGACTATGTATTGCTATTACATTGTTATGCAGTTATTGCATACATATTGGAGAGCTGTCCAAAGGTATCATTGAAGGTGACATCAGCAACAGTGATAAAGGAGGGATAAGGGAAGTGTAGTACATGTGACTGTCCACAAAAGCAGGTTTCACGGAAGACACAACCACACTTTCTCAGGAAACCACAGACATTATCACAGTTGGCAGGGTCAGGATTAGAACTCCTATCTAAATAGTTTGCTACACTACAGTATTATGCAGTTATCACACGCACCACAAAGCTTATCAGGCTGATATATGGCCAAAGAGTTATGTCCAGGTGACTCACATCAACAGATGTGCTACAGTAGAGCAATGGGAGGTGTAATGAGTGTGAATGGCTTCAAACCTATTAATCTACGCACACACACACACACACACACACACACACACACACACACACACACACAACAACCTCTACCAAGGATACTGATGACAAACACACACACAACTGCCACTACTGAGATTCAAACCCCTACCTAGCTATGTATTGCTACTACAGTGTACTGCATTTATCATACATGCCATGGAGCGTATTGGATGGATGCTGTCCCAAGGTACTTCTAAGGTGAGGAACATCACCAGCCTTTGTAAATACTGGCATTGGGTGATGTAGTGGGTGAGAGATCCCAAAAATAATTGTACCCTAATCACACATTCACATTTGCCAGGGGTGAGGTTCAAACCTCTATTTAACAACGTTTATGGACCATTATGTTACACATTTACCACATGCACCACTGACCGGAAATAGTTTATGCTTCACAACAGATACTTGTAAGGTGGATATCTGCAGGACTGCTAAAAGTAGGCTCTGAGATGTGTACTGGCTGTAAATGGAGACAAAATCTTTGAGGTACACACACAAACACTTACCACAGATGAGATTCAAACCCATAGCTGTGTAGTTACTGCTACTATATTGTTCTGCATTAATGGCATAAACCACAGAGCTTACAGGGCTAACCTTTCTCCAAAGGTATATTTCAAGGTAGATGACATGAGCAGGCTTGCTAAAGTAGGGCAGTGGGAAGTGCAGTGTCTATGAATGGCCTCAAAAGCATTACTCTGGACACACACACACACACACACACACACACACACACACACACACACACACACACACACACACACAGTTTCACAGTTGCCATGTCGGGGATTAGAACTCCTACCTAACTAGTACATCACATTGTAGCATTACACAGTTATTGCACGCATCATGGAATTTACAGAACTGAATCTTGTCCAAGATGGTATTTCAAGGTGACTGACATCAGCAGGCTTGCTAAAGTAGGGCAATGGGAGGTGTAGTGACTGTGAATGGCCTCAAAATCATTGATCCCTACACACACAAACACACACACACAGAGTTTCACAGTTGCCATGTTTGGAATTCGAACTCCTACCTAACTGATATGTTACACTATAGCATTATGCAGTTAGCACACGTGCCATGGAGCTTATATGGCTAGCCCTTATCCAAAGGTGTAGTTCAAGGTGAATGACATCAGCAGCCTTGCTAAAGTAGGGCAATGGGAGGTGCAGTGTCTATGAATGGCCTCAAAATCATTGATCCCTACACACACAAACACAGAGTTTCACAGTTCCCTTATCTGGGATTAGAACTTCTACCTAACTAGTACACCACACTATAGCATTATGCAGTTATTGCATGCACCACAGAGCTTATTGGGATGATCCTTGTCCAAAGGGGTATTTCAAGGTGACTGACATCAGCAGGCTAGCTAAACTAGGGCAATGGGGAGTGCAGTGTGTGTGTGTGAATGGGCCATAAACCATTCCTCTGGAAACACACACACAACACTCAGTTACACACAACTTTACATTTGACAGGACTGTGTATATGACTGCTAGATGAATAATGACCTGTACTGTCATGTTACACAGTTATCACAAGCACCACAGACACTATAGTGCTGAGGGCTACCAGAAGCAAATGTCTACAATGATAGACATTGGCACATCATGTGATATTGGCCAATTGGATGTGTGGTGGGTGGGACAGGCCTCATGATGGGAAGATCTTTGTCACTGTCTGTCTCTCTCTTCCCCCCATCTCTGATTGTGTATGTTTGACCTATTATAGTGTGTTGTCCTTGCATATATGTGTGTATTCCTATCCGATATGTGTGATAAGCATGACTGCTGTGCAATGTGGTGTGTGTGCACAGACATCTGCGACTGACAGATATGTATAGTCCACTATTATTGTCAGACATGGGCTTTATTTCGTAAGTGTGGAGCATGCCCAGTATGACCCTTCTGTATTTTGTTGTCAGACATGGGCTTCATTTCTCTAAGTGTGGAAGCATTCCCAGTATGACCTTCTGTATTGAATGTGTGAATCCATTCCAGGTAGGTTGTACTCCAGTGCAGCATTTGTGTTCTACACCTACTGCTAGCAACATGTTTCTGCAGGATATCTGTAGGTAGGTTGACAATATGGAGTCACAATAGGCAAAGGATAGTGGGATACTGTAACTAATTGTTTCTGTGCTGCTTGTGCTACATGGTTTTGGTGTTAGCATAGATATTCAGACATATGTACTGTTTTACACTGTGATGTATTATGTCATCAAATACTGACAGATATAGTTAATTGCTCACAGTAATTTCCTGGGGAATACAAGATGAATGAAGCTGCATCCAGTATTGTGGTCTGCAGCCTGCATATTCTTGCACACTCATGCCATTCCAGAGGGGGAGCTGCAGACACTTGCTGATGGGTCTGTGTAAATGGTCCACCACCTTGGTACTATGATGGCTGAAGATCCCATGCTTGTACATCTATCGGCGTGACAGAATGGCCATATCCTGCTGTGGCCATACCTCTCAGCTGTACAGATTCATACAGGTTACAAAGAGGCAGGGCTCATATATCTGAACATTTCCCCATTCATTTTGTTGTTTATGAGCATTCCTGGGTTTGCAGGCAGGGATAGTATGGGCACACATCAGAGTTTCAGACATACACTCCATGACATCCATGCTTCTACCCCCCCCCCTGTTATTCTATCCTCTTCCTAACATTATGCAAGTGATATCTGATAAGTATCCCTATAGTTATCACTTCATCCCAACAGTCTTTAGGGGTTGGTCCACAGTTCATGCAGTAAGACATAGTGCACATGCTACTGGGATTTGTCAACATGGCCTTGAATTTGTGTTCTGTGGACTGTGTTATGTTGTTATTTGGGACTCCATGAGATAACATACATTGGCAGTATGGGTGAGACACAGGCCTTTGACAGATGACTGTAGGGCATTTGGTAGTGATGCAGGCCATCTGTAGTAGGCTAGTGCATTCTGTCACTCCTACAGTCCAGAGCTACAAGACACTGGATTCCCCTAGGGTAACAGGGTAGGTGTGCAAGGTGTTAATGCAATAGTTTCTGTCCTTATTAATCCATTGGTGTGGATGCAAGGGAGGGTGCTGCTTACAGCTAGGGACACACCTGCATGAGACACCTCTTCAGCATGCTGCATTCTGTGGGTATTCCCATACAGAAGTTGGGGTCATATTGTACTCATTCCCAACAGCAGGGATATGACCTGTGATGAACCTGTGGCTGATGGTGGGGTGAGCTGAGTGCATGTGTGCTATGGATGCTTCTTGCAACTGACTCACAGATATACATGGGGCATTCCCCTTATGCTGGATTGTGCAGGGACATCAGCGGTTTCTCAGTACTTCATAACTGTACCTTTTGTGGTCTGCCAGTGTTTGGCCAGACTACATCAGTACTCCATACTACACAGACAACTAATGTGCTGCTAACCTGTATGTACAATTCCAAAGGTGTGTCCATTTGACAGTAACATTTTATGCACTCTCTGTCTAGGGTACTTCCACCTGTGTACTGTGTGCATGTCTGGGCCCACATGTATGCCATGTCCATCTTTCAGATGGTGACAGATATTACATCCGAACATTAGTATGGATTACTGCTGGATTGTGTCTTGCTCGGATGCATTGTGTTTGGCACTGCAGTTATCAGAACATGGCCCTGTCATCAACAGTACTGGCCACAGGCCACCAGAGCACAACCCTCCATGCCCACATGGTGACCACTTCCACACAATATACAACACACAACAACCTAACACACAGAGCCCTGCATATTGTACACATGCAACAATTTATCCTGCTAATTTGGCCAGCTCAGGCAATCTGTGCTCCACTATTATACCCACATGCACATGTTACTACAGTTCTACATAGGATTGTTGGGGGGGGGGGCACACCTGACAACTGTAATCATCTGCTATGACTGTACTGGTATTTCAGGTACTTTGCTGGCTTCCATTTCATTCTGTATTCTGACCTATCATGCAGACTCGAGTCATATCACTGTAGTACAGATCTTAGGTTTTATTGACCTACATTTCAGTTTCAGACTTCTTACCCTTCAGAACTAACATCCAACTGCCTGACCTGTTGTCTGTCTGTGTAGGTTTGGAGGGGGGCTGTCCTCCATTGCCATCAATCAGAGCCCTTAGCACAGCCTTTCTTTGTGGTCATCTACACCTGTCCTGCTGGCTGAGACTGTTGTTGGGTATGTGAGCCTTACTGACATGCATATGTGTGTCCTATGTACACACATTTGGACCACCACATGTCCTGCAGTGGGATTTGTCACCTTGTCTAGTACTGCCTACTATGTTGACACCAGTATTTGTTATGGATTTCATCCTGCCCATATAGGTGTCTACTATCTGCTGCTATCCCATTCAGCCACCCGATTCCCTTGCATGCTCACATTCATACCATAGATACAAGTAACAGAACATACTACTCCATTCAGCAATTGATACGGAGAGTGACTTACCTTGTGGCTGTGTCAGTATTGAGGATGGTGCTGGAGGGTTGACTATGTCGGATGCACATAGTACACTCCCTATACATGGTTAAGCACAGGTAGTGTCATGTTTGGCATCCCTTTTACTGTATGTGCGAGTCAGAGAGTGGTATCATTCCCTGGGTTCCTAATGTGTCAGTGTATGTGCTATGCATTGCCTCTTTGTCAAAGCCTGGGCATACTGGGCATGCCTCCTTCTGCCTACAGGGTCAGGCTCAGATTGTTCCTCCTCCGAGTCAGTCTGTACCTGTGCTGGCCTTGGCAATGGTGGGGGGCTGTGTGGCCCTGCCCCATACTGTTCTTGCTCCAGCTCTTTCCACAGGATCCTACTGTATAGCATGGTACATAGAATGAAGATTTGGGTACATGTAGCTGGAGAGGACTGCAAAGCTTCACCAGATATGCACAGGCACTGGAACCGTAACTTGAGCATCCCAAACACACGGTCTATTATGATTCTCATTTGTGCGTGTGCCTCATTATGAAGTTCTTGTTTGGGTGTGTGTGCATTTCTGATGGGTGTCATCAGCAATGGCTCCAGTGCATAACCAGCAACTCCCACAAGGTGGCCATATGAGATGTCCCCACTGGCAAATCTCAAATCAAATGGTACAGCTGCATCATATGCCAGATGTGGGAGTCATGATAGCTTCCAGAGCTGCCAGCAAACATATTCATTATAATGCCCTGGGCATTGCACATGACCTGGCAGTTGATGGAGGGGAAGCCCTTGAGGTTTATGCAGACCCTACCCTGCTCTCAGGGTGGTGCTTTTATGTGAATGTGCGTGCAGTCTATAGCACCCACTACCTCAGTGTATTCTGCTATTTGGTGGAAGAGATTCATATTGCTGGTCAACACCTCATGGGTGTTGTGGAAATATATGTGCTCACCAGCATGTACTGACATGGCATCCAGGAACTGGATGTACTGACATGGCATCCAGGAACTGGTGGAGTACCCTGGCAACTAACTCTGGGCAAGACCGCAATCCAAATTGTAGCTTGCTACAGACCCCCCACCATGCCCCAGGATTCCCACTCCTCATTTCTTGATACACTGGAAAGTATTAGGGTACAACCCAACACCCTAATAATGGGTGATTTCAACTACCCCACCATTAACTGGGAAAACTACTCATGTACCAACTCTTTTTCTCAACATTTTCTGGAATTCATAAATTCCAACGCCTTGGATCAACTCATTCACACCCCCACTAGGGGCAGCAATATCCTAGACCTGGTTATTACCAACATGGGCAACCAGTGTTCCACACCAGAGGTCAATTCCTCGTTGGTCAGATCCAACCACAAGCTAATCACCCTAGACATCCACATCCCGCCCCAACCCCAATTAGGGAAGCCACCGTAAAAAACTTCTCCAAAGCCAACTTCACACTTCTTAAGACAGAAGTGGCAAACTTCATGACATCCATGCAGACGGACAATAGAGGTACGACTGCTGAATCCTACACAAATGCACTTTATAAGCACTTACATGAGTGCATGGATCATACTATCCCTAATAGAACCAAAATGCTATCCTCCAAAAAAAGGAAGCCAATCTGGTGGTCCTCTGCCATAAACAAACTCTACAACAAAAGAAAGAAACTGTTGCAAAAAAGAGTAAAATCCCATGACTGGAGGAACTCCCTGGTCAACCTCAGGAAGAAGATGAGATCCCTCATAAAACCCTCCAAAGCTAGTTACAAAAACAAAATTGCCACTGACTCTAAAGACAACCACAAAGCATTCTATAGCTATGTCAAGAATCTCAATGGAAACACTCAGATCTGCTCTGAGTCACAGCACAATGGCACTAAATATACAGAACCAACTGATATTGCCAACATCCTGGCAGATAGGTTCAGTGCTAACTTTACCCCTCTCTCACCCCCTGGAGGGCCCATCTCTATACCGGAAGAATGCAAAGTTCCTGTAATCATGGCTGCACAGGTAAAAACTACACTCTCCAAAGCCAAGAACACAGCATCCATGGGACCTGACAATAACCCAAGCTGCTTTCTACACGAACTACAGAATGAACTGGCACCCTACTTAAGTACCTTGTTCAATCATAGCCTCACCTCAGGCTTTGTGCCCACTGAATGGCGCACCATGACGGTTATCCCTCACCACAAAGGGGGAGCCATGATGGACCGTAGGAACTACCGCCCCATTAGCCTGATGAGCCTGGTCTGCAAGGCCATGGAACGTATCATCATGGAACTCATAAAAAAAGACATTGGTAATCTACAAACTCTGGACCCTAACCAGTTTGGGTTTGTAAAAGGCAGATCATGTCTCCTAAACCTGATTGACTTCTTTGAAGCAGTTGCCAAAGCCATAGATGTGGGTAAGGTGGTTCACACAGCTTATCTAGATCTTGTCAAGGCTTTAAACACCATCCCCCACTTTGGAATTATAGATAATCTCACTAAACTAGGTATAAATCCCTATGTCAGAAGATGGGTTGCCAACTGGCTCATGGACAGAACCCACACTGTGAAAGTAGCAGACTCCAAATCCGACTTCAGACCAGTGACAAGTGGAGTACCACAAGGTTCAGTCCTGGGTCCTCTACTGTTTGGTATCTACTTCTCTGAAGTACAGACTAACACAGAACGCCTTTGGCTAACAAAGTTTGCAGATGACTGCAAACTAGGAGCCATAATCGAAACTTCTAATGATGTAGATATACTACAAAAGGGCCTCACTGAGACAGATGCTTGGTGTCAAAGCCATGGCCTGAAGCTCAATGCCAAAAAGTGTATTGTCATCCTCTTTGGTAAAAACTCTGTACCCATGAACTACCACATAAGTGGTAATCTACTTAATGTTGAAAGTGTGATAAGAGACCTTGGGACACAGGTGGACAGTAGTCTCTCCTTTGATAATCACATCGCCACAGTGGTCATGAAATCCCTCTACGTGGCACACCTCATCACAAAAGGTTTCTCATCCAGAAAAAAAAGATGTCATTGTTCCCCTCTACTCATCACTCATTAGATCCATTATAGAGTACAATGCCCCTTTTGGTATGTACCTCACAAGACATCTACAACAACTGGAAAGGCCACAGAAATACCTCACAAAGAGGATTACTGTCCTCAAACAGATGCTCTACACAGACCATCTCAAAAAACTCCAGCTTTAGTCTGTCACATATCGTTTACTCAGAGGCGATCTCTGCCTAACATACAAAGCTATGTTAAACCCAGAGCTGTTGAACATGCTCCACTTAAAGAAATCCCAATCCCTCTGAGCTGCGTGCTCTAGGGACCTAAACCTTGTCACCACAATAAACAGAACATGCTGGAGGGATAGATTCCTGTCCCAGAGACTTCCCATACTCTGGAACAGACTACCTATCCATGTCAAACAGAGCTCCTCATTAGCACTCTTCAAGAAAAATCTTGATGATTGGATGGTAAATAAGAAATTCACCCCTGGGATCACTTCTGTGGCTCTGCTCGACAGAGGCACAGGAAATTAATTTTCTTGGATGGCGAAAGCCAGGGTACCTTTTTGGCTAGGCTTATTTAGGCCCTAGGGCTAATAGCCTAGTACCTACCTATGAACCTATGAACCTATGAACCTATGCTGATGCCTGTGAGACCCCCATTATATCCCCAGTTGGCCTTTGGAAGGTACCTGTGGCTAGTATCTTTAAGCCTACACATACCTTGGTATTCACTGGGATGGGTTCTCCTCTGTTGGTTCCGTGTGTGTGGCTTGGCCTGCACAGCTCAACAATTTGCTGTAGTAGGCCCCTGTCCACCCTATAGCACTCCACTATCTCCAGCTCATGTAGCCCCTGGTAGATTACCCTGGGTCTGTACATTCTTCTCCTTTTCCTCACTGTGGGTTGGTCATCAGCATTCTTATCCTCACCTCCCTCAGCCTTTTCCACATGTTGATTTACGAAAGCTGCTGCAGGGCTTTTGTTTGGTAAAATTCCCCTGCTTGTGTACACTGGTGGTGTAGAGTTTTTGAGAAAAAACAGAGTGAAAGGTGTTTGCATAGTTTATAGCAGTGTGCTGGGCTGGGCTGCTGCCTGTGTAATTGGCTGATTCTGATACATTTCACCTGCCAGCTATGCTTGTTCTCCTTGATTATCTTCCTACGGCTGTTTTCCCTTCCAATTGCATGCCTGTTTAAGCCCCAAGGCGTGCCGCACAAACCCAGTGTTCAGATGTGAATGAAGCTGATATTTCCTGGTTTATTTATTTATTTTTTTGTTTAAAACCCAGTGCGCAGCATGCACACCCATTTAGGCAATGTAAATACTGCTAGGCAGCTTCAGACACACCCCCTTCCTTAGCTGTGCTTAGCTAAGGGCAAACACGGGCCACAGAGTTCCAATAAACTTACAGCATACATGACACACCCCTTTATGAAGTCATCTAGCTCTTAGGCTTACACCATGGTATTACTGCACCTACACAGTTGGGTGCAAGCTAGTACTGGGGGGAAATCTGTGATTCAGTATCATTCCCCTCATTTGCATAGAATTGACTGCTAATGCATGGTTGCAAAACCGACACTCAGCCTTCCCCCTTAGCAACCACTATTCCATGGTCTTGTTGTGTTATGCATGCCTTTGACTATTATGCCAAAATGATGATTTTGGTTTAAAAGCTTATTTCCAGCTTTTTTTTTAATATTTCCGGGCCGATCCCATTTGCGCACCACTGCCCTATGCTTAAACAGCCGAAATCGGCCAAAAAACAAAGTTATTTTTTATAATTTTGAAACTAATTTTCATGCTTATGGCCATATATTTGGCCTTTGACATGCCTAACCCTTTTAATACATGTGTATTTATGAGCTGTCATGCCTCCGTTTTGTAGTTTGCAGAAATGTATTCAGCTACTGGCTGAATACATTTTTGCAGTCTATACTATTCCTACACGGATGCCTGTCTGCTTTCTGGATTGCTAATTCACCTCATTTGCATGGTTTTCACCAGCAAATGAGGTAATTAAGATACAGGGGCTGTGTCCATGCAGGAATAGTACAGGAGTGCTCGTACACATCCTGGGAGCTCATTCATGGATCGCACGTCAGCCATATTGCCTGCAGCAGCTCTTGCACTATTCCTGCACACCATGCAGAGCTTGCTGAATCCTGGGGAGAGTGTTTCAAGTGAACTTAAAGCTCAGTCTGAAGTGCAATTCAGACTACCAGAAGTTACATATGTAGGTCATTTATTTACAAGTATTGGCTCGAGACCAGACCTGTCCATGCAAGCAGCCATTCTTGAAATGCCAGCACCGGATAATGTGCAAGCTCTACAATGTTTTCTTGGTGTAATCAACTACTTAGCCAAGTTTATACCTGACTATAATGAATTGACAACACCTTTGATAGAGCTCACATGTAAAAATGTTATATGGTCATGACTAGAACAGCACCAGAAAGCATTTGAAGTTCTTAAGCAGAAAATTACTACCAGCATTAAGGTGCTATGATGTCAACAAACCAGTAACTCTTTTCTGTGATGCTTCAAAATTTGGTTTAGGTGCAGTTATTCTTCAAGAAGGCAGGTCAGTAGCCTATGCATCTAGAACACTTACCTAGACTGAGATGCAGTATGCTCAAATTGAGAAGGAACGTTTGGGAATATTGCTTGCATGTTCCAAGTTTCATGATTATATTTATGGTCGAGATATTCAGAATGAAACTGATCATCAACCTTTGGTACTATTTTAAAGAAGCCTATGCATTCAGCTCCAATGAGATTACAATGATTGATGCTTAAATTGTAAAAGTACAACTTCAAAATGGTCTATATGAAAGGAAAACTTCTTTATCTGGCTGATACCTTATCCAGATCACCCAGAACTACAGTGGAACAGCTTGACGCAGAGGCTTTTGACTTTGATGTCATGGAAGTGCGGAATTTTTCTACCACTAGACTTGATGACCTATGAGATCATACAATGACTGATCCAGTTTTGCAAAAGCTCAGTCACTATATCAGTGTTGGATGGCCATCAAAGCAATCTAGTGTACCACCTGATGTGCAACCTTACTTTCCTTACAGAGATGAGTTGTTGATGGAAGATGGCATTATTTTCTAAGGTTCTGAAATTGTTGTTCCGGCTTCCTTACAACAAGACTATATCCAGATTTTGCATCTTGCTCACCCAAGTTCTGAATCTACTAAGAGAAGGGTGAGAGGGCTTGAGTTTTAGACTTCTCTAGTGAAAGACATTGATAGAGTACTTTCTTCCTGTTCGGTATGTAATAGTACTAAACTATATTTGCAAAAAGAGCTACTTCAGCTAAGTCAAATCCCTGAACTCCCTTGGTCAATACTAGCTACTGACATATTCGAGTGGAGCAATCAACATTAATTAGCACTGGTAGATTCTTATTTGAATTAGTCTGAGATCGATCTACTACCTAATCTAACTTCTACTACAGTCATTACTAAGTTAAAATGCCATTTCTCAGTCCATGGTATTCCACAGAAATTAATTTCTGACAATGGCACCCAATTAACCAGTCAATTGTTTCAGAAATTTGCAAGAGAGTGGGACTTTGTACATGTTACTAGTAGTCCAGAGTATCTGCAATCAAATGGACTTGCTGAACGTTCAGTACAGAGTGCAAAGTAATTACTTGAGTAGTCAAAGCATGATAATACCGATGTTTTTTGAATTTACTCAATCTCAGAAAAATACCCCGTGATGATCCAGGCAAACCAGAACAACATGTCCTATCAGTAATAGTTAATTGACGCCTAAAGCTAAAAATAGCAACGCTATTAGAGCTCAGCTATTTAAAAAGCATTCTTTTCAAAAGTGCAGCTCTGGCAAATCAAGCAGATTTCTTCGTCTGTTGAAAGAAGGAGAGAAAGTGAGGATACGAACAGTGAACGGTTTCAACCAGATTGGTCAAGTAACGAGTATATGTACAGAACCGAGATCCTATTTTGTTAAATCCAAGGGTGTAGAGTACAGGAGAAATCTCAGACATCCTCTTCCTGTAGCAGAACTAATATCTCAGCATTGTTCCTGTGATAAAGACTCTAACTCTCACAGCAATCCAGTTGATATTCCTGTTCCAGACCATGTCTTGACTCCTGATACTGTTCTGGCAGATGGTCCCAAGGTTCCTAAGATTGAACAATCAGCAGAGAATATCCTAGCTGTTAAACCAGATCCCAAATTTTATGTCACATGATACGGTTGCATTTCAAAGCTTAGTGTGAAATACACATTAACTTGGACATAGTTGAATATATGTACCTAGCTTTGTATAATTGCATGATGAAAATTATTCCTGTGGTAATTCCATATGTATTAATACCAGTGAGAATGCCTGACTCATTTCTCAAAAAGGATGAATGTAGAATAACAGGTGTGCTGTACCTTTAAGAAGCATTTCCAAGGTCTGTGTGTGCATATAAATACCAAGCACATGTTAGCTTCGGTGCCATTTTGAAGGTGCAGCTAGTGTTAACGTCTATGTGTATGACAGCTAGTTTGTTTTATAAGTTAAAGTTACTTAGCTTCATTTATGATGCGTTTGTATATAATAAAGCTGTTTGAACAAGAACCCACAACATTTGCCTGTTTCTTCGTGACCTAGCGAGTGACACCAACTTAACATTTCAGGAAGGCAGATGAAATATCAGAGACATGACAACCTTCAGCATTCATATTCTTTCCACTGTAAACATTGTAGTGACATTTATTTTGTCCAGCTTTAAAAAAAAACTATAAAATAAAATAAAGGAGAGTTTACAATGAGACTGAGTACACAGGTTACTGTGTTTTGGGATATATTACATTTTTTGGCACATTCTACTGAATACATACAAAAGTCAATAACTGCAACTATAAGTCTTCATGTTCAATTGATTTACCAATGGGCGTTCCTTCGTTGAAGGTTGTGCGTTAGGCCCGGCAAGCCAGCACATAAAACTCTACTGCCAATCATTAGCGGACCGGAGTTCCGCTGTGGCGACCCCTAACCTGGAAAAGCCTAAATACACAAACACTTTGGGAATTGTCAGATCATTTGTTAAAATATTGTTTCAAATTATTTACTGTCGACATGTTAATATCCATCTGAGTGTACTACTCCAGCAAAACAGAAATGAGTAGAGAGTAGACACTGATCTTCAGTAGATACCACATCTGTGTTATCTAGGCTCATCTATTCCAAACTAATAAAAACTTTTAAAAAGTGAGACCATACAACATGAAATCATCCACTACAAAAGCCTTTCTAATTGTTTATAAAAATAATTCAAGTATTTTTTTTTTGTTATATTGAAACATAAAATGGTAAAAAAAAAAGCCTGTGTCATGCTAAAGGAAGTATTGTATGGACATAGTTTAGCAAGAGCTTAACACGAAAGCCTGCTCGACTCCATTAAACAGGTCATGACTCCACTCGGGTTAAGTATCTTGGACTACAACAATGTTTTAAATTTAATAAATAGGGTTGCTATGAAACAGTAACTCTTAATTGCTGTCCTCTCTAGAGAGTTTATTTTGCCTGATACTGCCATGGCACTCTACTTCAAGATATTGCTAGGCTACCATTAAGTGCTCTGTTAGTTCATATGAGGTGAGCTGAACATGTTTAAATGATATATCTGCATAAGTTGTAAAACAAAAGTGAGAATATTAGCTCCATGAAAAGAATCAATTGACTGATCAATCAGTTAATTACACATTTTGATGATGTTTTGTTTTTCTTGCTCAGAAAATGCATTTACAGGTGAACATATGAACACAAGCTCCAGTGCTGAAAAACACAAATTAACAACTACATGCTTTTAGCTAAACAGGAAAAGTGTTTACAAGGTATATTATTAACATTTCTAGGCTAATAATAAATTTAATAAAGCAAGTGATTATGAATGCGAAGAGCACTTATAATCAAAAATAAAATTATGTTAGACTGTGATGTAATAGGTATGAAAAAAGTTGCATGTAAAACTCGTGAGTGGTAAAAACTTATCGTTGAGACAATAATGTGACTAAGTTAAATGAAGAAAACCAGCATCACCATCTAAACTGGAGATTAATGACAGTGTGAAGAAATACTAACTCTCTTAGCAGACAGAAGGAGGCAACTCGGGCAAAAAAAATCACAAGTTTATCAGGCGGTTCTTAGGAAATGCATACTGCTAAGAATGTTTAAGTTTGAGGTGTTTGTTTTCATGGGGTACAAAGTTCAATAGATTGTGCTGAGTAGGGTGAAAACAACTGGTGTGGTATACAGCTGGGCAGAGCAGTGTAAGTTACACTTAACCGAGGCTGAATGTACTCACGCTGATGGGGTGACTATATAATGTAGGTGTGCCTTAAGAGCACAACAACTGGGAATGCTGGACTGCAGCTGTTGCAGTCTTTTTGTATATAGCACTTTTAAGTTCTTAGAGAAAAGCACATTGGCATAAACAGGGCCATAGCACTTCAAGTTGTATACTCTAGCAATAGAATTGTCAGCATGCAGAAGTCACTATATTTTAAGTATCTAATCATTTATTCAGTAAGGTAGAATCATGCTATACCTATACCTCACTGAAAGTATGAACCAAGAACACTGTCTTAGTGTGTTACTCAGATTTACATAGCTTACTTAGTGGCTGACAGAATCAAAACCAGGACTAGATGTTGAAACTTGTTATTTGCAGTTCAAAGCATTTGCTCCCTTTGCAGTACTTTTATCCATTACAAGAGGTTATGACTATAAAGCAAGACGACACACGGTACTACAGGAAGGGAAGGAACATAGCAGGGTAACAATGTATATCATCCTTTCTTCTATTGCTGTGTGAAGATTGCACACATGGAGAATCGGCAGTATGTCAATATTTTGAACTCTTAGCAATGGCAAATGCAAGGTATTTTAGAGGTTATACATATGTGCTGAAGGAGTATTGCATGGTGACAGTATGCACCATTCTTCCAACTGTAGCACGCAGTGCTGTGGAGTTATACACGTGATGAAGCTGCATAGTAGTGAAGCCCTTTTACTGTTACATACTGTACAATGTCTATGAGTTCATATAATATTCTGTTGTGGAAGCTGTTCACATCACAAGCTGGCTTTTTGTAGGTGCACAAAGGAGGCTCTACTACTGCTGCGTCTTTGAAATACAATGATCTTTGCAGACAGCACTTGTATATAGAACAGCTATATTGGAATGACAGTAGTTGTCTGTGTGGCATTAGTTGGCATTTTTCTCTTGCAGACATACTGTGCAGTTATCTCCAAACAAGAATTTGATCTTTTTGCCTTGTTTTTTTTTGCACATTGGTCCTACAATGAACTACCAGAGTCTCATACAGTATATATGCCTACTGTAATTAATCAAAATTTCAGCAGATTGTGCATAAAAAGACAGAAAAAAATAACCCCCTTGATAACATATCAGGCATGCTACATGACATAACCTCAGAGCACAAAAATTATAAAAAGAACAATGCTTTTGCAATGGGGCAAGCTCTCCCCACACTCCAAACAATATACCACTTCCAGGATTGTACAATACTGGCAAAAAAGCATATTCCTAAACCTGGTATTACAGCAATATTGCACCAATATTAAAAGCTTACCTATCATCCATATTAAGCAGGCAGAAAGCTATTGACTAAATGGCCAGTCAACCAACGTTGGGGCTCTGTATATGTGTGTGTCTATATACATATATGAAAGCCTTGCTTATGGTCAACTATTGCTTCACACTCATTCTAGATGGAGCAGGAGGGATGACGCCCCCCTGCCATCTTATTAATACATAGTAACCCTAACTACTATTAAGACAAATTTGACCTTAATGTATTCGGGTTTGAGGAGTGCATTGGAAAAGGAAATCTGTTTCCTTTTTTCAGTGTACTGAGTATTAATTTGTTTTACATTCGATATAATAAATGTTCATCATGATTTGGTGGATGTCTTGTTTGTCACCCTATCATTATATAATTATATTATCACTGAACATATGTATATGTCTAAATATATATTTATCAGTAACATCTCAGTATGCCTTACAAAGCATGAGAAACAATGCTATAAAAAGTAATTGATCTGTCTGGTTATATTTATTTTCAGGAAAGAGGCTTGAAGCTGCAGAAAAAAAGCTTAGAAGTATATGACATTTTGTTGCTATGAGAGTAGAGAGCATGCATGTCACTTACACGTTTTGAAAATTACTCCATTGCTGTGGGACTTTGCTGATGATTTTGAGTAGTTAAAAAGAACTATAAAAAAGACAACAGCTGAAAGTAAGCAGCTCTGCAGCCCAGAGGATTTTAGTTTCATATATGTGGAATGTTTGATTCTTGTCTGGAGTGCGGGGAGTGCCTTCTGTGTGGAGTCTGCATGTCCACCCCGCGGCTCGGTGGGCATTCGAAAGACATGCGTAAATGGGTGTGCCTTCGTTGAAGGTTCGATGTCGAGCTGGCACCTCGGCATTCGTGAAAATCTACTGCCAATCATTAGCAGACCGGAGTTCCGCTGTGGTGACCCCTAACTGGGAAAAGCTGAAAGACAACAACAACAACAACATATGTGGAATGTCTGAAACAAAGGTCACACAACCTACATTTTGGCTAGTATAAGTAGGACACAGCATGAGTGTAGCAGATGATGGTATTGTTCACTTTGGTAGATATAACTTTAACATTGACATTATTTGTATGCTATAAATAAGAAAGGTTTTCTGCATTGTAGTTGATTCAGACCATGTACTTAGGAGATCCTGGGAGCGTTAAGTTGCCACATATGTATCTGTTCATTAGTATATTGTATGTAGTTCAGCAGTCAGTTGTTGAAAAGAGCTGGCCAGAAGCAAAGACTCAAATTAAAAGAAGGCAAAATGAAGCAAGCTGCACGTTTCAATTATTTCTGGTTAGAGAGCTTTCTGACTTGATAAATAAATAAATACATACATAAATAAATAAATAAATCCAACTTTTGTTTCCTTTACCGGTTCTAACATTTTTTCATGTAACATCATCATGTCATGACTTAATCATTTATCTAAACATTTTAGTCTAGAAACAACTTGGATGATGCAATTTGCAGATATAATTTTTGAAAGGTCTTATTTGTAGGTAGCACTTTTGTTTCTCTGAAAAATGAACCCTTTTAGAATTGAATCAGAATTGGAGACTATCCAATCCATCTTGGAGATTACATATCCTGGAGAAGAGTAGATGACATGGATAGGGGTGAGCGATATTGAGCAGAATTCAGTCATCAGTATGTAAAATGTTTATTTAATAACTTATTCTATTTATTTTATTCTGAAAGTCCAATGGGAAAAGTGCCTGTTTTCACCATCGGCACATCTGCTTTATTTCTGTCAAAGTACCCACCGTAATAGAAACTACATTTAAGGCACAGCACATATGGATATAGTCACATGAATGCTAGAGTAAGCTGGTTATCGCTCTAATTCAAGTAATCTATGCTATACAGAAAACAAGAGGATGTTATGCAAATTCTAATTACCATTAGAATAAATGATTTGAAAAGAGGTAGAAAAGGGATAAAGTGGCTTCAGATGATGTAGTGAAATATCTGGATAGCTTTAGGATAGAGTAGTTTAAGAAGAAAAGGTAGAAAGACTAATCTAAGCAGGAAAGGTAACAGTACATGGAAGAGAAAGACAGAGGGTAGACTTGAGAAGTGAATAAGGCATGAAGAGAAAATGTAGTATGCTAATTACTAATGTTGTCATTTTTGTAAGCAGAGTAGTTGAGAGCTAGAAAAACAAACAAATGTTATATTAGTTTATAGCCATTATATCCTTTAAGAAACTTTGAATGACTTTTGGCAAAATTGTTTTTTTTAACAAACTTTTACATTGTACCAGAGGATGTTAGCCATACCAGAAAGGAATATGCAAATGACTTCAAAATACAGAATTTGTATGAGCATATTGATAGCGGATTTTTGTTTGTTAGCTGGTGTATACCAATTTACCACCGAGAACAGAATGTGTCCACAATGTTTGAATTCTGGAGAACAGTGTTTTAAGATTCATTGTAATGTGAGTGAGATAGATTTCTGGTAGCAAAATAAGAAATTCTGTTCTCAGTTTACTAATATGAAAAAAATGTTCAGTTTGCAAAAAAAAAAAAAAAAAAAAAAGACAACAGAGGAATAGAATAGAGTCTGAACCAAATACTTTGTTGCAGTAGAAGTATGGATGGGTCTGTCATAAATTTGTTTGACTTAGGTGTGTATATCTACTTGGATTGCTTTTATATGGCATTACATATGCAGAAGTCAAGTTTCAGCAAATATTTTGACAGTAGTGACAAATTTCATCAGAGCCATTACATGAGGAGATCTGAACAGAAAAAAAAGTTTACTCGCTTAATGACATACCAGATTTTTTTCTTTTGGTATTACTTGGGTGTATTTTACAGTCAGAAATGCCTTACATTAATTATTTTTTTACTGGAATTTATTTTTATCATCTTATATCTACATATGATATAGTAGAATAGGATAAAACAAAATCATCAGTATAATACATTAACTTGGCATGACCACAGTGTCCCATTGTATAATGTGTAGAAGATAACAGGGTCAAATACATGAGCATTCACCAGGGAGACCACTGGTATGAGAGTGATTTGTGTCTTTCAAATGCTTGTGACCCGCCTTCAGGATTAGTTAGTAAGCCAAAGTACAGTACAGGACAGCAATTTTAAATAGGAGTAGAACTAGCTGGTGGTTATTGGTGGTACATGCGTAAGATGAATTAGAGATACTCATAAAATTAACAAGACTAAAATTCATCAGCATATGTATTAACACCCTTTTTTCTCATTTTTACATGGGTCAGGGTATCACATCAAGCGTGGCCATGACCTAGAGACAGTGAACACACTGCCTGGTGGTTAGCTCTGCAGCAGTGTCAAAATTCATGCCCCTGTGTAAATAGTTTAGTTGGTCATATTTAATAGGGCTGTCTGTCCACTCACATCTTCAAAATCAATGTTGTGAGACTAAGATGATATTGCTGATGGTGAAATGTAGTTGAGAGGGAACTGACTTCTCCATGACAGCCTACATGCTACAGGTAAACAGATTATTGAATCATATTTACCTGTGTCAGCGGGCAAGTACTCTTTATGCAGAGGAGTAATGATGAGTTGCTGCCATGTATGTGGTGTGTAGATCTGATTTACAGAATGAAGTGAATTTGTTTAGGAAATACAATAACATTTGCTGCAGTTTTAAGGTATTCTGAAGACAGGCACACATCTGATACAGCTCCATGCTTATCTTTACAGAACATTTTATATATGCCTGCAGGTAGCACAATATTAGGTGTTAAATTGATTGTGAATTGATTTGTAGTACAAATCATAATCAAATATGATGGTAAATTAAGCAGCTGAAGAATAATACTGTGAAAGAGAAGCCCAGATTGCTTGATAACTTTGGAAGAAAGTGAGCCACTGGTTAATGCTCTCCCAGCATAACTTCAAATGCTTACCATTTGCTACTGCTATTTTCTTTCTGTTTTAATTTCTCCAAGTCTCTTGGGTTTCTAATACCATGATGGGAATGGACCCCATTCCTAAGTCAGAGTGCAATTAAAGTTCATGAAATTAGTATTATTTTAATCTTTGATGTCAGCCAGAAGTGCTCTTAGCAGCACCCGCAATGTGCCCAGTAATGACTCTTTCTGTAATTCGGATGGGGTTACATGTATTTGTAACATATTTAAATATGATTGTAGATTCATTTTTGTAAGACCCATTGCTCCTACTACTATTGGAACCATCTGGGTATCTTTCTTCCACATTGCTCTTGTTTCTGCCTTCAAATCCTGATATTTTATGACTTTGTGCCTCTCTGTACACAAGACACTTTAGGCACTGGGTGTGGTGATTTCAATGAACAATGCTACTTTTGTCTTCTTTTCATGGACCACTATATCTGCTTTTCTAGCATCTATCTTTTGAACTGCTGGCAATGGGTAATCCCATGTGATGAACCAATAAAACAAACCAGGACGAACCAATTCAACTGTAGAACACTGGTTTATCCCATGTGATGAAGACTTCATCATTTTCTATGATGCTTTGTGGCTCATGTTTCCCATGTTTTTCATCCACTTCAATACCATAATTTTTGCACAATCCCCATTGCAACAGTCTTGCCACATTATTATGCCTTTCAGTATATAGTCTCTGCCGTTAGTATGTCACAACCAGCAATGAGGTATGCAACTGTTTCCAATTTGGTTTTCACAAAATCTACATTTGTATGTTTCTCCCACATGTTCAATGGACTTTGTAAACCGATGTGTACATAGCCTACTATCTTGGACTGCCAATATTAACCTTTCATCTCTTGGTTTGAATTCACCTCTCCACAACCATTCCTGCATTCCATCCTGATCAATATGAATGTCTTCCAGAAGTTTTCTATATTTGCAGCTATATTTATTCATTTCCCACATTTCTTGCCTTCTCATTTGTTATACATATATGTGTGTGGATGTGACTGTGGATGTGTATAATACATATATATATATGTGTGTGTGTGTGTGTGCGTGTGTGTGTGTGTGTGTGTGTGTGGGTGTGTGTGTATGAATGTGTGTGTGTGTGTGTGTGTGTGTGTGTGTGTGTGTATCTATTCATCTATATATATATATATATATATATATACATATATATATATATATATATAATCTATATCACATAGTTACCCATTACTTCGAATGCGTCTTCATCGAACACATAAAAACGAAAACTGAAAACAGTGAAACTACATATGAGTGATTTCTTTCCTTGGGAAAGAAATCACTTGCCCAAAAAAATTATATCACTACACACAAAACAAAGTGGGGGGGGCTTCACCCCCCATACCCCCCCTAACTATCAGTATGAGATTCAATGACAGCTCCTAATTTGCAATCATCTGCAAATTTAGTCAGCCAGAGACCACTGTCATTGGCCTTGACTTCTGAGAAGTAAATGCCAAAAAGAAGCGGTCCAATGACTGATCCCTGTGGGACTCCACTTGTGACTGGCCTCTTTGTAGAGTTGGACTCCCTGATTTTAACTTCCTGAGTCCTGTCTGTGCGCCAATTGGCTATCCACCTGGTGATATACGGGTTTGTACCTAACCTTTTGAGTTTGTCAACAATGCCCGAGTGGGGTATTGTGTCAAATGCCTTAGCCAGGTCTACGGAGGCAGTGTGAACGATTTTGCCCTCATCTATTGCTTTAGTGACCTCCTCAAAGAAGTCCACCAGGTTGACTAAGCGTGATCTGCCCTTGGTGAAGCCAAACTGGGTTGGGTCCAGTGTCTGGAGGTTTACTATATCTCTATTGATCATCTCCATGATAATTTGGAATAGTCATAGCAATAGTAACCCTTTGGTTTGGAAGTGATGTAGACCTTAATAATGGCTTACAGTGTGATTTTTATTATATACCCAAGTGCCTTAACAAATTACATTATCATTTTGTGCTGTCTTGACAAGCTGCAAGGGAAATATTGTCTGTACAGACAAACTTCTGATGCTGACTCATGAATCAGTAACCCGAAAAAAATCTAAAATACAGGTGCGGCATTAGGTGCATTTTTTTATTGTTGTCAAAAGGATTCTTCATTGATAATGCACTGCTTCTAAAATGACTTACTGCTATGAAGTCTGCAAAATGTCCACTTGTTATAGCATTTTTTTTTTCATTGAAAAAGCAAAATGATCTGTACAACCCATTTTTAAGTTATGGCATAACAGAAGTCTCTCATATCTTAAAAGACAAAGATAGGAAAGTCATAAATGTCACAACTGTCACTACTGTATAAACTAAACTTAGCAATTCAATCAAACCATGCTAGAGAGACAGATACATGCCTCAGAGATTGCCCCTACTTTGGAACAGGCTTCCTACTTATTCACATTAAGCAAAGCCTTTCCCTGTCCCTCTTCAAATGCAGTTTAGATCAATGGAAGGGGAACTGCACATTCACACCTGGGGTAGTGCCTATGTCCCTTATTGACAGGGGCAATCTGTAAGATAAGAAATGCACATGCACAAATCCATGCCATCCTCTTGCTCCCTAGAGGCCATATACTGGGTAAGATTGGGTTATATTGCATAGGCTTGTAAGGACCCTTAAGCTGTTAGTTTAGTAATCTCATATGAACCTATATTCATTTAGCTACCCAATTCCTGTAAGAATCAGAAGAAAATAAGAGGAGAGTTGAAGGTGAGTTTGCCTCTTTTTATAAGCATCATTGCTGGATTGAGTTATACAACAAAATGATATATTATAATGCACTCATCGCCCTACTTATTTTCTGTGTTATGACAACATTTAGCATCTAATGTCATTATCTTGCATGGGTTATTGATTAGCACTTACTGTCATCTATCTAGCTCCATTTCACAAAATTACATTCTGCAGCCTACCTTCACACTTGTACTCAGTACATCTGCCACTGCTTATAAAGTAATCCAAGCTGTGGTCATTGTAATCATTGTTTACCATGCTTTTTATCTAGCTTTAAATGTTTTCATGAAATTATCCTTTGTTCTGTGGCAGGACTAGCCACCTGGCCGTGTTAAACCTTGGATCTAGATGATTGTCGCTATAGAGGTGACACTTAACTCCATGTGGATGAAAGGATGGATGGATTTAGCTTAGTGGTTATACTTCCCTGCTTGAGTAGATTCACATGTGTTGTGAGTGAATAAATTAGTGCACCTAGTTATGAGTTTGTACACTTGTGTTATATACTGATACATATCTTTATGCAGTAATGTGTTTAAACTTGTGTTATACACTGATTCATATTTTTATTTAATGTGTAGCTGCACCCTGCTTTCTTTGGATATTCTTTTACTGTATCATTGAGGATTACTTATCCATATAGGAACCTTTACTTCCTAAGTTCCTTTTAAAGGGACTATACCGAGAACAGTTAAACTTTGTTAGCAAAATATAAATAAAATAGACAAGTTAAAAATTTAAAGGATAAATGGTTGAAATTATGGGTAACAGTCAGAGGTATAATATACTGCTCTTGATTATTCAGAGAAATAAAAGAATATAAAAAAAAAAAAAAAACGGGAACTTCTAAAAAGAAAGGAAAATCTAACAAAAAGGTTGCTAATTTGCCTCATAATTGAGCCATGTCCTCTAAAGCTGTGGACAACTTACAAAATATAAAGAAACACACATGATTTTTAACAACTGGGAAGCACAAGCTCCCTTTTGCACAAGACTAATTAACACTTTAAAATACATTTTATATTTTCTTGATCACCATACATATTTCAAAAATCTATGGATTTTTGTTAGACATTTATTGAAAGGGAAAATTGTTTTATGACTAAGACATAATATAACTTGGGGCAAACCATCATCTTTAAAGTACTAATTCTGGCTTAGAGCGGAAGGCAAAACTTTCCCATGAGTGTATTGATACATACAGGTCAGTCTATAATACAGATAAGTTAGAAAAAGCAAATATAGATGCATGCATCTCTGTTGCTAAACATTTTGGAAGGTTATTATACCATATGTACACCAACTATTAGCCTTTCAATCTAATATCCATTCCCTCCTTTGTTACAGAAAGGAGTTCTGCCTTCCCCTTTTGTCCGGAAAGGACTTGAAACTTCTAAAAAAATGTCACAAAATTCTGAGTTAATGTCAGACACTTTTCTGCAAATATCATTATTTTTGTTTAATGTCTACCTTCTGAAGTGATGTTGACTTATAACTAGGTATCCTTCTTTCCAAAGGATTGCTAGCTTGCAAAAATAAAAGTGCTGAAAGGGGAGCACCTTTGCAGTGAGCCTCTCTTAGGGTATAGGGGCAAGGAAATGGTGGACGGTGCAAATGATGTAGCCCGAGATGCATAGTAAAGCACTTTTATAGCTGTAATAACTGTAAATGAAAATCATAGGTAGACATTGCATTTCATAAAAATTCCAAGATACAGGACTGAAAGCCTCAAAATCAATGCAAATATTTACAGAAGAGCCAAATCACTTACTTGAATTAAAGATAGCAACACTTTGGTGTGATCGGTACTTGATTGACTTTTAATAGTTCCATCCTGAGCAAGGTGAAGCAATGAAATGAGTTTATACTTTAGTTGTTTATTGGGCTAAAGTTTAGTATATAAATTTCAGTATTACATAATGAAACTAGTCTATAGTTTCGACTTTCAGGGGTCTTAATCTATTTTTGGAAGGACAATAACCTGTTACCCTGCATTATATGAAAGGTGGTCACTAAAGAGAAAACTTCTCTAAATGATATTGTAAGTGGCTAAACTAAGACATTATGAAAAGAGTGATTTAGCCCAGCTGTCATGCCATCAGGCCCAGGAGCTTTCTCATTAGCCAAACCTTTATGAAAGGATGCAACATTTCCATCTGAAATAGGGTGGGAGAAGAAATCTGTTGTGGGGTAACCTGGGGATGATTAATTCTAATGAAAAAGTCATATATAGTTTTCATTGAGTGTACTTTCTACTCCAAATTATTGTAGAGAGGAAAATAATAGCTTCTGAAGGCTTCCAAATTGTCTTTAGGAAAAGAAATAATTGATCTTTGAGCCTTAATAACAGTGATAGCTGTATGCCATCTACATTTCATCAAACTAAGCTCTAACAGTTTCTCAGGTTGGCAACCCAGTACCCAGAATTGTGTTGCTGCTCAATGAAGATTTTCCCTTCATTTTTCCAATTGGGCAGGCTCAGCCTTCTAGATGCTTTATAACTTCAGTATATATTTGTCCTTAAAATTACCTTTTTTGATATGTATCCCAAAACTCCATAATGTAAGGCTTCAATAATTGCTATCAATTATCTGTTTTATTCAAAAGATTAGCTTTAGCAAACCTTTAAATCCCTTTAAGTTAGTGTTTAATGGATTCTCACCAAGTAAAACAGACATGTTACAAATGTGATTTATCATGATATACTTCCACACATCAGTTGAAAAATAATCAGGTAACTCATAGTCAGTCTGAGAGTTAATAGATCAGGCCTCCATTGCTAATTATTAGATGTATGGCCAAGTTGTGGATCTATTTCTAGTAACATTCACTGTGGTCTAATAGAACCCATGGAAATTTCAGAAACAAACAAAGCAAAAATGATCCAATACTTAATCAAACTACAATTAAGTCCATTAAGAGAAAAATTAGCAAAGTCACCATCATCAAAGGATACTATAGCTATGTCTAGTAAATGTATTTTTTGGGTCTATATTAGATCACCGACCACTTAAAGAAGCGAACGGTGATTAATCGACCCTATGTAAGCAAAAGCTTACAATCTTGAACTGTCAGAGCAGCGATTTTTTTCATAGGGAAAAAAAATCGCTGTTCCAAAACACATACACACAACACAAGCACACCAAACAAACAGCAGTCCACACACATACACCCAAAATCTTACAACTAACCCTACACTAAACTATACACACACCACTAACTATCCACTGACCTTAACCCAAACCCTAACCCTAAGGTCCGTCACTATTGTACACTCACCTCACCTGCTCCCTAACCCTAACTCACCTAACCTGCCCTAACCCTCATGTCCACACAATCGCACACATACCTAACCCGCGCCCTAACCCTAACTCACCTAACCCGCCCTAACCCTCACATCTACAGAATCACACACTTACCTGAACCCAACCCGTAACTTTCCACCACAGCGCTGAAAATACCGAAGCAACAGAAACGGACAACCAAAATCTTTCCTTAGGAAAGATTTTGGGTTTCTGTTGCTTCGATATTTTAAGCTTTCGCTCCATAGGGTTCGATATTAGAACATTCAAAGGTTTTAAACCTCGATGTTCTAAAATAGACCCTATTTTTCAAACCTCTCTTGTGATAACCTCTGAGATGTCTTATTTCTGGGAAAGAGTATTGTTTTATCCAAAATCAGTGTTTTATTAGACTAGAAGTCCTCTACTGTTATAATAGGTATATCATTGTCCCTAGCTAGTGCCAGTCACTGAAACAAATCAAGAAAAACTGTGGGGAGTCCTGATTTGAACCATACACATTTCATAAAAGAATAGGTCAAAACTGCAACTCTACTTAAAATCCAACCACTTTGTGAATCACATTTTTTTCTAAAATACGATCTTTCAACTTCTTTTTTCTGTCATTGAACAAGTATATATTGATTTGAAGGGGGGAGACTTAAAATCTTATTTAGAACAAAGATAAGCTTTATGGCAGATTAAATTAAAATCTGATAGGAACCCTGGGCTTAATGATGCTGTAAATATAAAGTGTTTTTTTAAGGAATAGGAAAGTCTATGTAAAGAAATTTAGTTAGGTATTGTTTCTAATATTGTTAAGTAGGTGTTAATTGAATGTTAATGAAATGTTATTTAAATCGAGTGGTTTTAACTTGGATTGTATTCTGATAAAGTCTTTCTGTTGAAAGTGAGCATCAAACAGAGTGAATGCTAATATCGTGTGATTTTGTCTATACTGATTGAACTGTTTGCTGCATTTTCAGCCATTCGAGGTTTTTGGTTGTGGTGAGAGTTCCTCGGATTGTGTTTTTTTTGTTGCTGCTTTCATTGCAAAACAATTAGACACATATTTTCAAGATCCTGTGAAGCAGGAATATGTATCATAATTTCAAAGATGTAAATATCTATTATGCTTGTTAGCTATTTTTAATTCTTGAAAAAAATAGAGTTTCTGACTTTAAATTGTTTTAAATTGTGTATCCTTATTTATTTATCTTTTATTTATCTTTTGTTGACTGGGTCAGTACAACTAGGCTAGTAGAATACTTTTAAGGGAGACCTGTGGAGGTACTTATTCTACTAGGGGGGATTTGGCAAGGACATCAGTGAACTTCCCATACTCGTTGCAATTGGGACCTATTTTGCATGAGCACTTCTGTTTCTTTTCAAGGAGCAGGGCATCCCAGAGAAATACTGAGGCAGATGTCGAGAGAAGGAGACAACAGAATGGTGAGAGCTATGTCGGAGCTCCATTTCATGGAGAGGAGTTGGCAAACAGTGGATTTATAATTGCATCCCTAAAGTTAAGAGGGTTGTGGGATGATTTACTTAAAGAAATGGTGATGCAGAATGAGCCAGAAAATGAAGGAGGCATTTCTTGGGGGGACATTATGGAGAAAGTACAAAAAGGGAATGCAGAGACAATCTTGAAGAACAGCGGTGAGATGAAAAAAAAAACATATGCAGAGAAAGTAAAACACGTATGACATGTGGGGTAATTTAATGGCTCAAGAGCACTTATTGACAGAGAGACGTTTTGTGACATTATATTAGAAACTGTTTTCAATGGAAATTTTCCTTTGAGAATATGAAAAGAAGAAAGATTGTTACCCATGGAGTCTTTGTGATAAAAGCATTTAACGGTGGAAAAAAATCATGTAGAATTTCAATCAGAGGTGGAAAGAGGGACTTTGAAAGGACATGTGAAAACTTTCTGTAAAGAAGAACTGGACATTGCAAAGTTTTATGAAAACAAGGGGTTTGTGGACTGTCAGATAGGATTGTAATATTGTGTTGAAAACAGAAAGAGAAAAAATTATACATATGTGGGGAAATCAGACATGATGCAAAAATGTGAATTGAAATGTTATAAATATAACAAAATTGGACATTTATGCTGGATTGTAAAAATGTAAATAAGAGTAAGGAAAAAAAAAGAAAAAATAGAAATAATAGAAAGAGAAGAACATTAGATTAGAAAACAATTATAAAGGGGACACAGAAAAAGGCTGTGAAATAAGTGAATAAGACATAAATTGGGAGAGAGTAAAAAAAAATCCATTGATAAAAGAGTAAATTACAGAAACATAAAATTTAAAGGGACAAATATAAAAAAAAGACAGGCAATAGATGGAAAAATATATGCAACTAATGGTTAAGGCTGCTATAATGGTTAAGGTGCTTGACTCACAAATACAGGGTACAATCTTTGATTCTCACCTTTGGTAGGGAAAAAGGCTAGCCTTAGAATGACCCATTAAAGCATGACCAGATACAGGGTACACTGTTTGATTCTCACCTTTAGTAGGGAAAAAGGCTAGCCTTAGAATGACCCATTAAAGCAGTTAGCTTAGCAATTAGAACTTACAAATCTAAGAAAAAGGGAAAATTATCATTTGAGAGTGTTTTCTGTAAATGTGAATAGCATTAAGAATATAGTAAGAAGAATAGGGATTTTGGAGTGTTATAATACATGTGATGATGTAAATGTATTAAAAGTCACAAGATTTTTAACAAATTAAGAAAGATTACAAACAAAGAAACTATGAGGAGAAAAGATAATCTGGAATTTGGGAAATGAGAGATATTCTGGAATATACATATTCTATAGACATACAGTAAAGATATTAGTTGTAACTTTAGCAAAATGGGAAGATTAGCAATTGTAAATGTAAAATGGAAAGAACAAGTATATAGAATTATAAAATTATATGCTTACACTAATTGTTCAGAAAGGGAAAACTTATTTCATCAGATATTAGACTATGTAGTAATAAATATGATTATTATAATAACATGAGATTTTAATTGTGATTTAAGAGATAAGCATAAAAAGAAAGGAAATTATATAAGAAAAATATTAGAAGTTCTAAGATTTGGTAGCTTAAAACTTTGGGACAACATTCATGGACTTCTAAAAAAGATATGTATAAAATCGAAATAAATTATAGTACCAGGAGGTTTAGTTATAGGATAAGGAAAAAAAGGAATATATAGAAACAACAAAAGGAAAAAAAAGAATAAAAAAAACATGGAATGAAGAGGGAAAGAAATTAGTAATACAGTTATGGAAAGATCATATTGCCATGTGAACATTTTATAAAAATTGGTTTGAAGGGATGATGACATTTAAGGAAAAATATAAAAGAATGTTTTTACAGTGGCAATATGATGTGGGAAAAGCAGAAAAAATATAAAAGAATATGATTTATGACATAATGATAGAAAGTACTTTAAAGGAAAAATTATATAAAAGAAATCAAGAAATAGTACAAAAATTGTAAGCTAAGCTATTTATACAAGGAAAAAGAGAAGTGACAAGTTACTTAAGCAGACTAGTAAAGGAAGATTATATTGTAATGAATATATATATATATATATATATATATATATATATATTATATATAAAATATATAAAGAGAGAATAGAAGGAACTCTGGAAAACATGAATAGCATAATACAATACATGTGAGAAATGTTTAAAGAAAAAATCGGGTAGTGAAAAAACATGTAAACTAAAAAAAAGTTAACAGAAATACAGAATAAAGAATTGGAAAAAAAGATTTCTTCTTATGTGCTAGATAAAGTATTAGGTCATGTAAATAAAGATTCAGCTGCAAGGCTAGCTGAAATCGCATATGAAATGTATAAACATTTTAGGGACTGGCAAAACATTTTTTTGTAAAGATTTTTAATGAATGATTAAATGAATGTTTTATGTATAAAGAATGATATAGTGGAATACTCAAATTCATACAGAAGAGGGAAGATAGAAGACAGTTTTAAAAAAATGGAGACCAATATTATTGAATAATAATTATAAGATCTTTACGAAAATAATTCAAAAGATATTTAATCTAAAAAGGAAAATACTATGGAAGATAGTACATATAGTATAAAGATGAAGGATATCAAGAATTATTAATAAAAGGGAAATTGTTGATGATATTATTAATAGAAAAAAGAAAAAAATCATGATAGGAGACCTTAATAAGGCATTTGATACAATTATGGGGAATAATGAAAGACTATAAAATAAGTGAGAAAGTTAGGAGATGATGCATCTCACCATAAAGTAATATAAACTAAAAGTATGTGTAAATGGTTGGTTAAGCCAAGAGTTGCATATGAAGAGTGGTGTAAGACAGAGATGCCCAATGATTTGCATACTCTTTGCTTTAGTTATGAATTTGATAGTATGTGAAATACATTTCAAAATGATGGAGATGGGGTATATAACAACTGAAGGGTTAAGAATTCCATTTCTGTTAACGTATGCAGATGACAAAATAATTGCAAAAAACTGGAAAAAAAAAAGATGTAATAAGTTGTACAAATTAGGGTCTTGAGGTGATACAGATGGCATTAAATAAAGAGAAAAGTAAATGTTTAGGATAGGACATATATATTTAACAGTTAATGAAATGTATGTGTTATGTATAAAATTTGGGAATAAAGATGCAAGTAGAATTCAACTCTAAGAAACAATAGTAGAAATAAAAAAAAAACTGCATTTTCAGGAGAATGTAAAAATTATCATTTAGAAAAAAAAGCTTATTTGATAAATTCAGTACTGATGGGAAAGTAGCATACTTAGCAATTGTATTTATGTTGCCAACAGTACTTGACAAGGAATTATTGCAGATTTTTTTTCATTTATGTGGAGTTCTAGGTTAAACCCAACAAAAAGAAGCATATTTTATGTAAATACAAAGTAAGGAGGTCTAGGGTTAATTAATTAATTAATTAGTATATGCTGCTTCATTATATTTGTACAAAGTGTTAAAGTGGATAATTGAAAAAGAGAGATTAGAAGTACATTTTTATAAATATAAGCATGATAAATGTTGAGGTATGGCAAAAAAGAGCAAAAGAGAAAATGAGTGTATAAATGAAATAAAATGCTACCAAGCAAAAATATTGTTGTGGAAATTAAAAGCTGGTCTAGAAAAAAGAAAGAAAAACATGGTATAAGAATGTAATAATAAAACATTACTATGTAAAAAAAAAAAAAAAAAATATAATTTAAAATTTTAAAAAAAAAAAAAAAAGGAAAAAAGGGAAAAAAAAGGGAAAAAAGGAAAAATTTAAAAAAAAAAAAATAAAAGTTTTTTTTTAAAAGAAAAAAAAATTTTTTAAAACCAAAAAAATTTTCAAAGGGTTTTTTTAAAAAAATTTAAAAAAAAAAACAAAAAAATTTAAAAAAAAATATTTATAATTTTTTTAAGGAAAAATTTTAAAAAAAAAAAAAAAAAAAATTTTTTTCCTTTTTTTTTGGGTTTAAAATTTTTAAAAAAAAAAATAAAGGGGGGGAAAAAAAAAAAAAAATTTTTTTTAAGGGTGGGGCAAAAAAAAAAAAAAAAAAGGAAAAAAAAAGAAAAAAAAAAAAAACTTATTTTAAAAAAGGAAAAATTTTTTAAAAAAAAAAAAATTTTTTTAAAAATTTATTTTTGGGAAAAAAAATTTTTTTGTATTTAAATTTTAAAAAATTTAAAGGGAAATTTTAAAAAAATTTTGGGGTTAAAAAGGGTTTTCCCAAAAAAAAAAAATTTTTTTATAAAAAAAAGGGGAAAAAAATTTTTTTTTTTAATTCTTTTAAAAATTTTTTTTTAAAAAAATTTAAAAAAAAAAATTTTTTTTTTTTTTTAAAAAGGTTTAAAAAAAAGGAAAAAAAAAAAAAAAAAAAAAAATTTTAAAAAAAATATTTTTAAAATTTTAAAAAAGGAAAAAAAAAAAAAAAAAAAAGAATTAAAAAAAATTTTTTTTTAAAAAAAAATTTTTGGGGGGGGGAAAAAAAAAGGAAAAAAAAGGGAAAAAAAAAATCAAAAAAAAATTTTTTTAAAAAAAAAAAAAAAAAAAAATTAAAAAAAAAAAAAAAATTTTTAAAAAAAATTTAAAAAATTTTTTGGAAAAAAAAATAAAAATTTAAAAACGGAAAAAATTTTTGGGAAAAAAAAAAAAAAAAAAATTTTTTAAAAAAAAAAAAAAAATAAAAGGGGGAAAAACGGAAGAAAAAAAATTTTTTTTTTAAAAAAAAAAAAAAAAGGGAAAAAAAAAAAGGGGGTTTTTTTTAAAAAAAAACACAAAAAAAATTTGGGGAAAAAAAGAAAAAAAAAAAAAATATTTGGGGAAAAATTTTTTAAAAAAAAAAATTTTTTAAAAAAAATTTTTTAAAAAATTTTTTTTTTTAAAAAAAAATTTTTTTTTTGGGGGGGGGGGGTTTTTTTTTTAAAAAAAAATTTTAAAAAGGGGGGGTTTTTTAAAAACTTTTTGGGGGGGGGAAAAAAAAAAATTAAAACCCCAAAAATTTTTTTTAAAAAAATTTACCGGGTTTTTTTTTTTCCCCAAAACACCCCAAAATTTTTAAAAAAATTTTTAAAACTAATTAAGGAAAATTTTAAAACCAAAAAAACCCAAAAAAATTTAAAAAAAAAAATTTTTTTTAAAAAAAATTTTTTTCCCAAAAAATTTTTTAAAATTTTTAAATTTTGGGTTTTTTAAAAATTTTTTTTTTTCAATTTTAAAAAAAAAAAAGGGAAAAAAAACCCCAAAAAATTTTTGGTTTTTTTTCAAAAAAAAAAACCCCCCTTTTTCCCTTTTTTCAAAAATTTTTTTTTTTTTTTTTTGAGTTTTTTGATTTTTCCCCCAAAAAAAAAAAGGAAAAAAATCATTTTTTTTTGGGGTTTTTTTTACTTTCCAAAAAGCCCCCTTTTTTTCCTTTGGAAATTTTTTTCCCCCCTTTTTTTTTTGGGGCTTTGTTTTTTTTTTTTTCCCCCTTTTTTTTTGGGGGGGTAAACCCCCTTTTTTTTTTTTAAAACCCTTTTAAAAAAAAATTTTTTTTAAAAAAAATTTTTTTTTTTTTTTCCCCAAAAAAAAAATTTTTTTTTTTTTAAATTTTAAAAAATTTTTTTCAAATGCCTTTAAAGGGAAAAAAAAAAAAAAAACCCCTTTTGGAAAAAAAAACCCCCCCAAATTTTTTTTCCCCTTTCAGGGGATTTTTCCCCCCCCCAAAAAAATTTTGGGGAAAACCTTTTGGGGGGGTTTTGGGGGGTTTTTTTGGTTTTTTTTTTTTTTTTTTTTTTCCCTTTTTTTGGGGGGGGGGGGAAAATTGGGTTTTTTTTTTCCCGGGGTTTTTTTTTCCCCTTTTGGGGTTTTTTTCCCCCTTTTTTTGGGGGGGTTTTTTTAAAATTAAAAATTTTTAAATTTTTTTAAAAATTTTTTTTTTTTTTTAAAAAAAAATAAAAAAAAAATTTTTTGGGGGTTTTTCCCCAATTTTAAAAAAAAAAAACTTAAAAAAAAAAAAAAAAAATTTTTTCCCCCCTTTTTAAAAAAGGGAAAAAAACCCAAAAAAAAAATTTCCCCCAAAAAAAATAATTAAAAAAATTTTCCTTTTAAAAAAACCAAAACCAAAATTTAAAAAAAGGGTTTTTAAAACTTTTTTAAAACCCTTAAAAAAAAAGGAAAAAAAACCCCCCCCCCCCCAAAAAAAAAAAAAAAAAATTTTAAATTTTAAAAACCCCCCCCCTTTTTTTTAAAAAATCCTTTTTTTTTTAAAAAATTTTTTTTTTAAAAAAATTTTCCCCTTTTTTTTAAAAATTTTTTTTTTTAAAAATTTTAAATTTTTTTTTTTAAAAAAAAGGGGAAAAAATTTTTTTTTTTTTTTAAATTTTTTTTTTTTGGGAAAAATTTTTTTTCCCCAATTTTCCCCAAATTTGGTTTTGGAAAAAAAAAAATTTTCCCCTTTTTGGGGCCCCAAACCCTTTTTTTTAAAAAAAATTTTGGGCCCTTTTAAAAAACCTTTTCCCCAAACTTTGGGAAAAAAAAAATTTTTTTAAAAACCCCTTTTAGGGGCCCCCGGGGGGAAAAAGGGGGGGGTAAAGGGAAACCCCAAACCGGAAAATTTCCCCAAAAAATTTTTTTAAAAAAAAAATTTTTTAAAAAAAAGGGGGGAAAAAGGAAAAGGGGAAAATTTTTTTGGGGGAAAGGAAAAACCAAATTTAAAACCCCTTTTTTACCGAAAGGTTTTTGAAAACCCGGGGGGGGGGGGAAAAAAAAAAATAAAATAAAAATTTCCAAAACCCCTTTTTTTTTTTTGGGGGGGGAAAAAAAAAATTTTTATTTTTTTGGGGGGGGGGAAAAAAAAGGGGGAAAAAAAAAAAAAAATTTAACCCAAAAAACCCCTTTTTTTCCCCCCGGGGGAAAAAAAAATTTTTAAAAATTTAATTGGGGGCCTTTGGGGGTTTTTAAAATTTTTTTGGGGGTTTCCCGGGGGGTTTTCCAAAACCCCCCCCCCCGGGAAGGGGGTTTTGGGAAACCCGGGTTTTAAAAAAAAAAAAGGGGGGGGAAAAAAATTTTCCCGGGGGGGTTTCCCCCCCAAAAAAAAAAATTGAAGGGAAAACCCTTTAAAATTTTGGGGGCCCCCCGGGGGAAAAAAAAAAAAAAAAAAGAAAACCCCCAAAACACTTTTTAAAAACCCCCCCCCCAAAAAAAAAAGGGGAAAAAAAAAAAACAAAAAAAACCAAAAAAAAAAGGGTTTAAAAAAATTTTTCAAAGGGGGGGGGGGGGAAAATTAAAAAAACCCCCCTTTTTTTTTAAAAAAAACCCCCCCAAGGGGAAAAAAAAAAAAAAAGGGGGGCGGGAAACCCCCAAAAATTTTTTTGGGGGGGGGGGTTAAAAAACCCGGGGGGAACCCCCCAAAAAGGGGGGGAAGGGGGGCCCCGGGCCCACCGGGGGGCCTTTTAAAAAAGGGGTTAAGGGGGGGGCCCCCAAAAACCAAAAGGGGGGGGGCCCCCCCCCCAAAAAAAGGGGGAAAACCCCCGGGGGGTTTTAAAAAAATTTTTTAAAAAAACCCAAAAAGGGGGGGGGGTGGGGCCCCCAAACCCCCACCGGGGGGGGGCCCCCAAGGGGGGTTTTTTCCCCCCTTTGGGGGGTTTCCCCGGGAAAAAAAAAAAATTTTTCGGGGTTTTCCCCCCCCGGGATTAAAGGGGAAAAAAAGGGGGGGGGGGGTTTTTAAAAACCCGGGGGTTCCCCCAAACCCCCCCAACCCCCAGGGAAAAAAAAAAAAGGGGGGGGGGCCCAAACCCCCAAATTTAAAAAAATTTTTTAAAAAGGCCCCGGGGGTTTTCCCAAACCCCGGGGGTTTCGGCCCCAAAACCCCCCTTTTTGGGCCCCCCCCCCAAAAAAAAAAAAAAACCCGGAAAAGCCGGGGGGCCCCCCCCCTTTTTTCCAAGGCCCCCGGGGGGGGCCAAGGGGGAAAAGCCCCCCCGAAAGGAAAATTTTCCCCCCCTTTTTTTTAAAGGGGAAAAAAAAAACCGGGAAAAGGGGGGGCCCCCCCTCCCCCTTCCCCAAAAAAAAGGGGAAAAAACCCCCGGGGGGAAAAAGTTCGGGGGGCCCAAAAGGGGCCCCGGGGGAAAAAAAAAAAACCCAAAATAACCCCCCCCCCAAAAAAGGGTTTTTTTTTAAAAAAAAAACCCCCCCCAAAGGGAAAAAAAATTTTGGGGGGGCCAAATTTTTTTCCCCCCTTTTTTACCAAAGGGGGGAAAAAAAGGGAAATTTCCCCGGGGGGAAACCCAAAAAAGGGGGGGGTTGAACCCAAAAAGGCCCCAAAAACCAAAAAAAAAAAGGGTTTTTGGCCCCAAACCCAAAAAAAAACCCCCCAAAAAGGGGGCCACATTGGGGAAAAATTTTTTTCCGTGGGAAGGGAAAAACCCCCAAAAAAAAAAAGGGTTAAAAAAAAACCCCCCTTTTTTTTTTGGGGGGGAAAATTTTAAAAAAAGGAATTAAAAAAGGGGGGAAAAATTAGGTTTGGGGAAAAAGAAAAAAAGGGTTTCCCCCAAAAAATTTTAAAAAAAAGGTTTTTTGGTTTAAAAAAAAAGGCCCCCCAATCCTTTAAAAAAAAAACAATTGGGGCCCCCCCCCTTTTAAATTTAAAAAAGGGGGGGCCCCCCCAATTTTTAAAAAAAAACAAAGGGGGGTTTTTTTTTAAAAAAACCGGGGGCCCCCCCCCTTTTTTAAAAAATTTTGGCCCCCCCCGGGGGGAAAAAAAAAGGGGGCCCCCCCCAAAAAAAAAAGTTTCCCCCCCAAAAATTTTAAAAATTTTAAAAAAAAAAATTTGGGGGTTTTTTTAAAAAAAAAGAAAATTCCCCCCTTTTGGAAAAAAAAAAGGGGGGGGCCCCAACCCCCCCCCCCCAATTTGGCCCCCCCTTTTAAAAAAAACCCCCTTTTTTTAAAAAAGGGGCCCCCTTTTTTTTTTAAAAAAAAAAAAAAGGGGGGCCCCCCAAAAATTTTTAGAAAAGTCAGGTGTGCCCCCAAGTCCTTTTTAGAAATGTAGAAACAGTTAGGTGTGCCCCCCCCCTTTTTTTTTTGGGGGGGTTTTTTTTTTAAAAAAAAACCCCCCCTTCCCCTTTTTTAAAAACCCGGGGGCCCCCCTTTCCCGAAAACAAAAACATCAGGGTTCCCCCAAAAATTTTTTCCCCTTTGGGTTTTTTTGGGAGGGGGGAAAAACCCCCCCAAAAAAAAGGGGGGGGGGGGGCCCCTTTTTGGGGGCCCCCCCAAAAGGCCCCAAAACCCCTTGGGGGGGAATTTTTTTCCCCCCCCCCCCTTTTGGGGGAAAAAAAAGGGGAGGCCCCCCCCCCCCGGGGGAAAAAAAAACCCGGGGGCCCCCCCCCCTTTAAAAGGAAAAAAATTTTGGGGGGGCCCCCCCCCCAAAAATTTTTTCCCCCCCTTTGGGGAAAAAAAAGAAAATTTTCCCCCCAAAAAGTAAAACAAAAAGGGGGCCCCCCCCCCTTTTAAAATTAAATTTTGGGGGTTTTTTAAAAATTTTAAAATTTCCCGGGGGGGAAAAAAAAAATTTTTTGGGGGGGGGGGGTTTTTTTTTTTTGGGGGGGAAAAATTTTAAATTTAGGTTTAAATTTTTTTTTAAAAAAAAAAGGGGGCCCCTTTAAAGGAGAAAGAAATTCCCCCAAAAAAAGGTAAGGGGGATTTTTTTTTAATTTGTGGAAAAAAAATGGGGGGGGGTTTCCCCCCTACCAAAAAAGGGGGAAAAATGGAAAAAAATTAAGTAAAAATTTTAAAAATTTTTTTGTAAGGGGGGGTTTTTTTTTAAAAAAAGGGGGGGGGGGTTTAAAAGGGGGAAAAAGGGGTTTTTTTTTCTTAAAAAAAGGCCCCCCCCTTTTGTCCGGAAATTTCCTTTTCCCCCAAAAAAAAAACCCCCCCAAAAACCCCCTTTTTTTTGGGTTTGGTGGGGGAAAAAAAATTTTTGGGGAAAGCAAAAAAAGGAACCCCCCCCAGTGAAGGGAGGCCCCCCAACCCCCCCCCCCAAAAAAAATTTCCCCCCCCCCGGGAAAAAAAAATTTTTAATTAAAAAAAAAAACCCCCCCCCCCCTTTAAAAAACCCCCCCCCCAAAGGGCCCCCCCCTTTTTTAAAAAAAAAAACCCCCCCTTAAAAACCCCCAAAAAAAAGGGGGTTGGAAAAGGGAAAAAAAAACCCCCCCCCCCCCCAAAAAAAACCCCCCCCCGGCCCCGGGGGGATAAATTTTGGGAAAAAAGGAAAAATTTTCACCAAAAACCCCCAAACCCAAAAGGGGTTTTAAACCCCGGGGGAAACCCCCCAAAAACCCCAAACCCCCCCCGGGAACCCCGGGAAAAAAGGGGGGGGGGGCCCAAAAAAAAAAATTTTCCCCCTTTCCCGGTTTAAAAAAATTTTGGGGGTTCCCTTTTTTAAAAAAAAATAACCGGTTTTCCCCCCCCCGGGTCATTTAAAAAAAAGGGGGGGGGCCCCCAAAAAAATCGTCAAATTTTTAAAAGGGCCCCCCCTTCCCCCGGGGGGGAAAAAACCGAAAAACCCGGTTTTTTAAAAAAAAACCCAAAAAAAACCCCCAAAAAAAAAAAAACCCCCCCCCCCTTTTCCCCAAATTCCGGGGAAGGCCCCCCCAAAAAAAGGGAAAAAAAAAAAAGGGGCCCCGGGGAAAATTTTTTTCCCCCCTTTAAAAAAAAAACCCCCCCCAAAAAAAAAATTTTTTTCCCCCCTTTAAAAAAATTTTCCCCCCAAAAATTTCAAAAATTTTAAAAAAAAAAAACCCCCCCCCCAAAAAATTAAACCCAAAAACCGGGGGTTTTTAAAAAAAAAAAAAAACCCAAAACCAAAAAAATTTTTTAAAAAAAAAAAAAAAAAAGGGGAAAAAAGGGGAAAATTTTGGGGGGGGCCCCCCCCCCCCCCCCAAAACCCCCTTTTTAAAAAAAGAAAAACCCCCTTTTAAGGAAAAAAAAAAAAAAGGAAAAATTTAAAAAAAAGGGGCAAAGCCCCTTTTTGGGCCCCAAAAACCCCCCCCGGGGGGGGGAAAAAATTTAAAAGGGGAAAAAAAAACCCCATCCCCCCCCAAATATGGGGCCGGGTTTCAAATTTTAAAAAGGGGGGGGTTTACCCAAAAAATTTCCCAAAAAAAATTTCCCTTTTTGGTGGTTAACCCTTTTTTCCCCCCAAAAGGCCCCTTTTTTTCCCCCCCCAAAAAATTTTGGTTTCCCCCAAAAAAAAATTTAAAAATGTTAAAATTTTAAAAAGGGGAAAAAATTTTTTAAAAAAAAAAAAAGGGGGGAAAAATTTTAAAAAAAACTTTTTTTTTTTTTTGGGGGGGTTTTTTTGGTTTCCCCCCCGGGGGAAAAAAAAAAAAAAATTTTAAAAAAAACCCTTTTTAAAAAAATTTTAAAAAAAAAAAAAAAAAAAGGAAAAAAATTTTTTTTTAAAAAAAGGGGGGGGAAAAAGTTTTTTTGGGGGAAAAAAAAAAATTTAAAAATTTTAAAATTAAAAAATTTTTTTAAAAAAAATTTTAAAAAAAAAATTTTTTTTTTAAAAAAAAATAAAAAAAATTAAAAAAAGGAGAAAAAAAATTTAAAAAAAAAAAAAATAAACTATTTTAAAAAAAAAAAAAAATTAAAAAATTTAAAAAAAGGGAAAAAAGGGGGGATTCCCAAATTTTAAAAATTAAAATAAAAATTTTAAAAAAAGGGGAAAAGGGGGTTTTTTTAAAGGGGAAAAAAAAAATGGGGATTTAAAAAATTTTTTAAATTTTTAAAAAATTTGGGAAAAAAAAAAAAGGGGGGGAAGGGGTTTAAAAAAAAAAAAAATTTTTGTTTGGGAAAGGTTTTTAAAAAAAAAAGGGAAAAAAGGGGAAAAAGGTTTTAAAAAATTTTTAATTTTTTTTGGGATTAAATTTAAAAAAAAAAATTTTAAAAAAAAAAATTTTTTTTTTTTTTTAAATTTAAAATTTTTAAAAAGGGAAAAAAAAAAAAAAAAAAAAAAATTAAAAAAATTTTAAAAGGGTTTAAAATTTTTTAAAAAAAAAAAAAAATTTTAAAGGGGAAATTTTTTTAAAAAATTTTAAAAAATTTTTTTTAAATTTTTTTGGGGGAAAAAAATTTTTTTTTTCAAATTTAAAAAAAAAAAAGGGATTTTTTAAAAAAAATTTTTTTAAAAAAAATTTTTTAAAATTAGTAAGGGGTTTTAAAATTTTTAAAAAGTTTTTGGGAAAAAAAAAAGGGGGAATTTTTTTTTTTTAAAATGGGAAAAATTTGGGGGGCCCCCCAAAAAAAAAAAAATTTTTTTAAAAAAAAAAAAACTAAAAAAAATTTTTTTTGGAAATTTTTTTTTAAAAAAAAAAAAAAAAAAAAAAAAAAAAAATTTTTTTTTTTTTTAAAAAAAAAAAAAATTAAAAAAAAAAAAAGGAAAAAAAATAAAAAAAATGGCACAAAAAAAAAAAAAAACCGGGAAATAAAAAAAAAAAAAAAATTTTAAAAAAAAAAAAAAAAAAAAAGGGGAAAAAAAAAAAAAAAAAAAAAGGTGGAAAAAAAAATTTTTTAAAAAAAAAGGGGGCCAAAAAAAAATTTTAAAAAAAGGGGGTTTAAAAAAAAGAAAAAAAAGGGGGGGTTTTTAAAAAAAAAAAAAAAATTTGAAAGGGGGAAAAAATTTTTTAAAAAAAAAAAAGGGGGGGGGAAAAAAAAAAATTTTTTTTAAAAAAAGGGGAAAAAAAAAATTGGAAAAAAAAATTAAAGGGGGAAAAAAAAAATTTTTAAAACTTTAAAAAAAAAAATTAAATTTTTTAAAAAAAATTTTTTTTAAAAAAAGGTTTTTTTGGTTTTGGGGGGAAAAAGGGGGGGGGAAAAAAAAAAAAGGGGGGTTTTTTTTTAAAAAAATTTTGGGGTTTTTTTAAATTTTTTTTAAAAATTTTTTTTGGGTTTTTTTAAAAAATTTTTTTTTAAAAAACTTCCTTTTTTTTTTTTGGGGGGTTTTTTCCCCAATTTTTTAAAAAGGGGGGGTTTTTAAAAAAAAAAACAACAAAATTCAAAAAAAAAAAAATAAAAACCCCCCTTAAACCCAAAAATTTTTTTTTCCCCTTTTTAAATTTTTTTTTTTTTTTTTTGGGTTTTTTTTTAAAAAAAAAAAAAAAATAAAAAACCTTTTAAAAAATTTTTTCTAAAACCCAAAAAAACCCCCCCCCAAAAAAAAGGTTTTTTTTTTTAAAAAAGGGTTTTTGGGGTCTTTTTTTTCTTTTTTTAAATTTAAAAAAAGGGGGGGGAAATTTTTTTTTTTTTTAAAAAAAAATTTTTTTCCCCCGCCCTTTTTTTTATTAATTTAAATTTTTTTTTTTTCCCCCCCCTTTTTTTTTTTAATAATTTTAAAATTTTTTTTTTTTTTTTTGGGGGCCCTTTTTAAAAAAACCCCCAAAAAATTTTTTTGGTTTAAAAAAAAACCCCCAAAAAATTTTGGGGATTTTTTTTTCCCCTTTTTTTCCCCCCCCAAAAAAAATTTTTTTTTTAAAGGGTTTTTTTTTTTTAAATTTTTTTTCTTTTTTAAAAAATTTCCCCCTTTTTTTTTCCCAAAAAAACCCCAAAAATTTTTTTTCCCCCCCGGGGGTTTTTTTTTGGGGTTTTTGGGGGGGTTTCCTTTTTTGGATTTTTGGGGGGTTTTTTTTTTTTAAAAATTTTTTGGGTTTTTTCCCCCCTTTTTTTTTTTTGGGGCCGGGAAATTTTTAAAAAAAAAAAATTTTTTTTTTTCTTCCCCCTTTGGGGGAGGGGGTTTTTTTCGGTTTTGGGGGGGGGGGTTTTTTTAAAAAAAAAGGTTTTTTTTTTGGGGGTTTTTAAAAAAAAGGGGGCCCCTTTTTCCCTTTTAAAAAAAAATTTTCCCCCCAAAAATTTTTAAAACCCCCCCCCTTTAAAAAAAAAAACCCGGAAAAATTTTAAAACCCTTTTAAAAAAAAAATTTTTTTAAAACCCCAAAAAAAAAAAAAACCCAAATTAAAAAAAAATTTAAATTTTTTCCCTTTTTAAAAAAAAAAAACAAAAAAAACCCCCCCTTGCCCAAAAAAAAACCTTAAAATTTTTAAAAAAAAATTTTTTTTTTAAAAAAAAAAAACCCCCCAAAACCGAAAAAAAATCATTTTTTTAAAAAATTTTTTTTAAAAAAAAATTTTTAAAAATATTTTTTTTTTGGTAAAAAAAAATTTTTTTTTTTAATAAAATTTAATTTTTTTTGGGTTTTTTTTTTTTAAAAAAAAACCCCCTTTTTTTTTTTTTTTGAAAAATTTAAAATTTTTTGGGAAAAAAATCTTTTTTTTTGGTTTTTAAATTTTTTTTTTGATTTAAAATTTTTCCCAAAATTTTTTAATTTTAAAACATTTTTTTTTCCCCCGGGGGGGGGAAAAAGGCAAAAACCCGGGCCCCGGAAAAAAAAAATTTTTTTTTCCCCTTTTTCCCCAAGGTTTTCCCCCTTTAAAAATTTAAAAAAAATTTAAAAAAATATTTTTTGGGGGGCCCCCCGGGGGGGGAAAAGGGGGGAAAAAAAACCCCTCCCCTTTTTAAAAGGGCCCACCCCAAAAATTTAAATTTTTTTTCCCCCCCCCCCGGGGGAAAAAAAAAAAAAAACTTTAAAAGGGGGGGTTTTTTTTTTGGGGGGGGGGGAAAAAAAAAAAAAAAAATTTTAAAAAAAAAAAATTTAAAAAAGGGGCCCGGCCCCCCAAAAAAGGGGAAAAAGGGGGGTTAAAAAATTTAATTTTTAAAAATTTTTTTGGGGGAAAAAATGGGGGGAAAAAAAAAAAAAAAAAAAAAATATTTTTTTCAAAAATTTGGAGGGGAAAAAAGGGGGGGGAACATTTTTGGGGGGGCCCGGGGGGTTTTTTTTTTAAAGGGTTTAAAAAAAATTTTTTTTTCCCAATTTTAAAAACTGGGCAAAAAAAAAAGAAAAGGGGGAAAAAAAAAGGAATTTCGTTTTGGGGGGGTGCCCGGAAAAAGGGGGGGGGGGGGGGGAAAAAAAAAAGGGGGTCCCGGGTTTTTTTTAAAAAATTTAAAAGGGGAAAAAAGGGGGAAAAAAAATTTAAAAAGGAAAACCCTTTTTTTTTTTTCCCCCTTTTTGGGGGCCCCCCCAAAAAAAAAAAAAAAAAAAGGGGTAAAGGAAACCAAAAAAGGGGGGGGGAAAAAGGGGGTTTTTAAAAAACCCAAGGGGGGAAAAAGGGGGGGCCCCCCCCAAAAAAAAACCTTTTTTTTTTAAAAAAAGGGGGGGGGAAAAAAAAAAAAAACCCCCCCGGGGGGGGAAAAAAAAACAAAAGGGGGGGGGGAGGGGGGTTTTTTTTTTCCCCCCCACAGGAAAAAGGGGGGGGGGTTTCCCCGGGGGCCCCAAAAAGGGGGGGTTTGGGGGGGGGGACCCTTGGGAAATTTTTTTTTTCCCCATTTTCCCCCCCAAAGGGGGGCCCTTTTCCCCGGGGGAAAATTTTTGGGGTTGGGTTTTGGGCCCCCCCAAAAAAACCCCGGGGGGGGGGGGTTTTTCCCCCCAAAATTTTTCCCCAAATTCCGGTTTCCCCCCGGGGAAAAAATTTTTCCCCCCCGGGGGGGCCCCAAAAAAAACCCCCAAAAAAAAATTTGGGGGGAAACCCAAGGCCCCCTTTAAAAATTTTGGGGGGGGGGAACCCCCCCAAAAATTCCCCCACCCCCCCGGGGGGGGGAAAAAAAGGGAAAAATTTTTTTTGGTTTTTTTCAAACCCCCTTTTGGGGTTAAACCCCCTAAAAAGGGGGGCCCCCCTTTTAAAAAGGGGGGGGGTTTTTTTTTTAAAACCCCCCGAAAAACCCCCCCGGGGGGGCCCCCCCCCCCCCCATTCCCCCCAAAAAAAAAAAAAAAAGGGGGGGGGGCCCAAAGGGTTTTGGGGGAAAAAGGGGGGGCCCGGCCCCCCCCCAAAAAACCCCCCCAAAAAAAAAAAAAAAAAACCCCCCCGGAAAAAAGGGAAAACCCCCCCCCCCCAAAAAAGGGGGGGAAAAGGCAACCCCCCCCTTTTCCCCCCCCCAACCCCCTTTAAAAAATTCCAAAACCAAAAAAAAAACCCACCTTTTTTTGGGGGGGGGGGGCCCAAAAAAATTTTCCGGAAAAAAAACCATGGGAAAAAACCCCCCCAAACCCCCTACCCCCCAAAAAAACCCCCCTTTTTTCCAAGGGTTTTTTTTACCTTCCCTTTTTTAAACCCCCCAAAAAAACCCCCCAAGGAAGGGGAAAAAAAAAAAAATTTTTTTTTTCTTTTGGGGGCCTCCCCCAAACCCCCAAACCCCAAAAAACCCCGGGGGTTTGGTTTGGGGTTGGGCCCAAAAAAAAGGGGGAAAAAAAATTTAAAAAAATTTTCCCCCAGGGGAAAAAAAAAAATTTTTTTTGGGTTTTGGGGAAAACCCCCCGGTTTGGGGCCCCCCCCAAAAATTGGGGGGAAAAATTTTTTTTTTTTTTTTAAAAAAAAAAAATTTGGGTTTCCCCCTGTTAAAAAAAAACCCCGGGGGAAAAATTTTTAAAAAAAAAGGGGCCCCCCCCTTTTAAAAAAATTTAAAAAAGGGGGGCCCCCCCCAAAAAAGGGGGGGGTTTTTTTTTTTTTAAAATTTGAAAATTTTTTCCCCTTTTTTTAAAAAGGGGGGGCCCCCCCCCAAAAAAAAAAAAGGGGGCCCCCCCTTTGGAAAATTTTAAAAAAGGGGGCCCCCCCCCCTTTAAAAAAGGGGCCCCCCCCCCTTTTTTTAAAAAAAAAAAAAAATCCTTTTTTAAAAAAGGGGGGCCCCGGGGGCCCCCAAAATTTTTTAAAAAAGGGGCCCCCCCCAAAAGCGGGGGAAAAAAACGGGGAAAAAAGGGGGGGCCCCCCCCAAAAAAGGGGGGGGAAAAAAAATCGGGGGAAAAAAAATTTCCCCCCCCTTTTGGGGTTTTAAAAAGGGCCCCCCCTTTTTTTTAAAAAAAAAAACCCCCCCTTTTTTAGAAATTAAAACCTTTTTAAAATTTAAAAAAGGGGTTCCCCCCGGGGGGAAAAAAGGGGGCCCCCCCTTTTTTAAAAAAAACCCGGGTTTTCCCCCCTTTTTTTTTTATTTTTTTTTTGGGGGGGGGCCCCACCGGAAAATTTTAAAAATTTGGGTGGGTTTTTTAAAAAAAGAAACCCCCTTTTCCCCCAAAAAAAAAGAAAATGGGGAAAAAAATTTTTCCTTAAAAAATTTTTTTTTTTTTTCCCCGGGGGGGGGGAAAAAATTTTTTAAAAAAGGGGGGGGCCCGGGTTTTCCGTTAGGGCCCCCCCTTCCCGGAAACCCCCCCCCCCAATCCGCCAAAAATTTTTAAAAAACCCCTCCCCCTTTTTTTTTGGGGAAAAAAAGGGGGCCCCCCAAAAAATTAAAAGGGGAAAAACAGGGGCCCCCCCCCCCAAAAAAAAAAAAATTTTTTTTAAAAAAAATGGGGTGGCCCCCCCCCAAAAAAAAAAGGGGGCCCCCCCCAATTTTAAATTTTGGGGGGGCCCCCCCCAAAAAAAAAATTGGCCCGGGGCCCCAAAATTTTTTTTAAAAAAAAAAAAAAATTTTGGAAATTTTTTTTTTTGGGGTGGCCCAAAATTTTTTTTTTAAACCGGGGTTTTTTCCCCAAACCCAAAAAATTTGAAAATTTTTTAAACCAATTTAAAAAAACCCAAATTGGGGGGGGAAATTTTGGGAAAAAATTTTTTGAAAAATTTTTGGTTTTTTGGGAGAAAAGAAAAAATAAATTTTTTTTTTTTTGGAAAAAAAAAGGGGGCCCCCGGTTTCAACCTTAAAATTTTTTTAAAAAAAAGGGGTTTTTTTAAAAATTTTTTAAAAAAAATTTTGGGGGGGCCCCCAAAAAAAAACCCCCTTTTTTTTTTAAAAAAAAAAAACCCCCCCTTTAAAAACCCCCCCACCCCTTTTTCCCCCGGTTTTTCTTGGGGTTTGGGGCCAAAACCCCCCAAAAAAAAAGGGAAAAAAAGGGGGGGCCCTTTCCCCCCCGGGGGGGGCCCCCCCCCCACCAAAAAAAGGGTTTTTTTAAAAAAAAAAAAAAATCCCCCCGGGGCCCCCTTTTTTTTAAGGGGGGTAAAAAACCCCCCAACCCCAAAAAAACCCAAAAAAACCCAAAATTTTTGGGGGGGAAAATTTCCCAAAAAAAAAAAAAAAAAAAAAAAACCCCCCCCCCCCGGGGAAAAAAAAAAGGGGGCCCAAACCCCCACAAAAGGGGGCCCCCCCCCTCCCCAAAAAAACCCCGGGGAAAAAAGGGGGGCCCCCCCTTTTCCCCCCCAAAAAAAAAAAAAAAAACCCCCCCCCCCAAGGGAAAGGACCGGGCCCCCCCAAAAACCCCCCCAAAAAGCAAAACCCCCCAAAAAAAAAAAATTTGGGATGAAAAGGGAAAAGGGGTTTGCCCACTTCCCGGTGCAAATTTAAAAATTTTTCCCGGTTTTACCCCCCAAAAAAGGCCTAAATTAAATTTTGGGTTAAAAAAAACCCCCCCCCCCCCAAAAAACCCCTTTTTAAAAAAAAAAACCCCCCAAAAAAAAATTTCGCCCAAAAAAAATTTCCCCCAAAAAGGGAAAACCAAAAAAGGGAACCCCCCCCCCCCCCCCCCTTTTTTTAAAAAAAAAAAATTTTTTTTGGGGACAAAAAAGGGCCCCCAAAAAAAAAAAAAGGAAAATTATTTAAAAAAAAAATTTTTGAAAAAAAAAAAACCCCTTAAAAAAAAAAGGTTTTCCCCTTTTCCAAAAAAAAAAGGGGAAAAAACCGTGGGAAAAAAGGCGGGAAAAAAAAAAAAAAACCCCCCCCCAAAAGGGATAAAAAAACTAAAAAAGGCAAAAAAAAAAAAGGATGAAAAAAAAAAAAAAAAATTTTCCAAAAAAAAAAGGCCTTTCCCCCCCGGGGGGGCCCCCCCAAGGGAAAAAACTTTAAACATTGGAAAATACAAAAAATTAAAAAAAAAATTTTGGGGGGGACCCAAAAAAAAGGAAAAAAAACCCCTTTAAAATTTTCCCCCCCCCCTTAAAAATGGGTTAAAAACCCCCCCCCCTTCCCCCCCCAAAAACCCCCGGAAAGTTCAATTTAAAAAACCCGGGGGGGAAACCCCTTTTTAATTTTTTTCCCCCTTTTTTTTGGGGGGGCCCGGGGGGGAACCCCCTTTTTTTTTTAAAAGGGCCCCCCCTAAAACCCCCCAAAAACATAAAAAAATTTTGGGAAAGGGAAAACCCCAAAAAACTGTTTAAAAATTTTAAAAAAAAAAAAAATTGGAAAAAAATTTTTCCCAAAATTTTTTGGGGAAAAAAAAGGGGGTTTAAAGGGTAGGTTTCCCAAAAAATAAAAATTTTTTTTTAAAAAAAAAAAAATTTTAAAAAAAAAAAGTTTTGAAAAAAAAAAATTGGAAAAAAATTTTTTTTTAAAAAAAAAAAAAGGGTTTTTTAAAAAAGAAAATTTTGGGTAAAAATTTTTAAAAAAAAAAAATTTTAAAAAAATTTAAAAAAAAAAATTTTAAAAAAATTAAAAAAAAATTTTTTTTATAAAAAATTTTTTAAAAAAAAATTTTAAAAAAAAAAAAAACAAAAACGGGTAAGGAAAAAAAAAAAAAAAAAAAAAAATAATTTTTTAAAAAGGGGGGGTTTTAAAAAAAAAAAAAAAAAAAAAAAATTTTTAAAAAAGGGGGTTTTTAAAATTTTTAAAAAAAAAGAAAAAAATTTTTCCCCTTTTTTTTGAAAATTTTTTTGGGGAAAAAAAAACAAAAATTGGGGGGTTTTAAAAAAATTTTTTAAAAAAATTTTTTTTAAAAAAAAAAAAATTTTTTCAAAAGGGAAAAAAAAAAAGGGGGGGGGTTTTTTAAAACCTTTTTTTTAAATTTTAAAAAAAAATGTTTAAAAAACAAAAATTTAAAGGGGAAAAAAAATTTTTTTAAAAAAAAATGTTTTTTTTTTTAAAAAAAAAAAAGAAAAGGGGAAAAAAAAAACCTTTTTGGGGGGGGAAAAAAATTTTAAAAAAAAAAAAAAATTTTTTTAAGGGGAAAAAAAATTTTTTTTTGTTTTAAAAAATTTTGAAAAAAAAATTTTTTTTTTTAAAAAAAAAAAAAAAAAGAAATTTTTTTAAAAAAAAAGGAAAAAATTAATTTAAAAAATTTTTGTGGGAAAAAATTTTTAAAAAATTTTTTTGGGGGAAAAAAAAAAGGAAATTTTTAAAAAAAAAAACTTTTTTTTTTTTTTAAAAAAAAAAAGAAAAAAAAAAAAAAAAAACCCCCGGGAAAAAAATTTTTTAAAAAAAAGCTGGTTAAAAAAAAAAAAAAGGGTTTAAAAAAATATTTAAAAAAAATTTTTAAAAAAAAAGAAAAATGTAAAAATTTTAAAATTAAAAAAAAAAAAAAAATGTTTTTAAAAAAAAAAAAACATTTTTAAAATTTTTAGGGAAAAAAAAAAAAAAAAAAAAAAAAAAGGGAAAAAAAAAAATTTTTTAAAAAATAAAAAAAGGTTTTAAAAAAAAAAAAAAAAAAAAAGGGGGTTTGAAAAAATTATAAATTTTTGGGGGGGGAAAAAAAAATTTTTAAAAAAAAGGGGTTTTAAAAAAAAGTTAAAAAGGGGGGTTTTTTGAAAAAAAATTTTTTTTTGGAAAAAAAAAAAAATTTTAAAAAAAAAAAAAAGGGGAAAAAAAAAAGGGGAAAAAAAAATTGGGAAAAAAAGGGGGAAAAAAAAAAAAAAAATTTTAAAACTTTTTTTAAAAAAATAAAAAAATTTTTTTTTTTAAAAAAATTTTTGTTTTTTTTTAAATAAAAAAATTTTTTTTTTTTTGGGGGGGATCCTTTTTTAAAAAAAAATTTAAAAAAAGGGTTTTTTAAAAATTTTTTTTGTGGGGTTTAAATTTTTAAAAAAAATTAAATTTTTAAAAAAAAAAAAAGGGTTTTCCCCCTTTTTTTTAAAAAAAAACCCAAAATTTTTTTTTTTTGGGGGGGGGTTTTTTTTCCCTTTTTTTAAAAAATAAAAAATTTTAAAAACCCAAAAAAAAAATTTAAACCCCCGGCCCAAAAAAAAACCCCTTTTTTTTTTTAAAATTTTAAAATTTTTTTTAAAAGGGTTTTTTAAAAAATTTTTTTTTTTTTAACCTTAAAAAAAAAAAAAAAATAAAAAGGGTTTTTTGCCCCCCTTTTTTTTTTTTTTTGCCCCCCTTTTTGGGGGGTTTTTTTTTTCCCCATTAATTTTTTTTTGGAAAAAATTTTTTTTTTTCCCCCGGGGGGGTTTTTAAAATTTCCTTTTTTTCCCCCCAAAATTTTTTTTTTTTTTTAAAAAAAAAATTTTTTTTTTTTTTTTTCCCCCTTTTTTTTTAAAAATTTAAAAATTTTTTTTCCTTTTTTGGGGTTTTTTTTTTCTTTTTGGGAAAAAAATTTTAAAATTTTTTAAAATTTTCCTTTTTAAAATTAAAAAATTTCCCCTTTTTTTTTTTTTTTTAAAAAAATTTTTTTTTTAAAAATTTTTGGGGGAAAAATTTTTTTTTAATTTTAAAAAAAGGGGTAATAATTTTATTGGGCCCTTTTAAATTTTTTTTTTTTAAACCCATTCCCCAAAAAAATTTTTCCCCCCAAAAGGGGTTTTTTTTTTTTTTTTTAGGGTTTTTTTTTGGGGGTTTTTTTTTTTTTTTAAAAAAAAAAATTTTTTTTTTTTTCCCCCCCCCCTTTTTTTTTTCCCCTTTTTTTAAAAAAAAATTTTTTTTTTTTTTTCCCCTTTTTTTTCCCCTATTTTTTTCCCCTTTTTTAAAAAAAAATTTTTTTTCCCCCCCCTTTGGAAAAAAATTTTTTTAAAAAACCCTTTAAAAAAAAATTTTTTTTTTTAAAATTTTAAAACCCCAATCCAAAAAAAACCCCCAATTAAAAAAATATTTGGGGAAAAAAAAAAAAAAAAAATGTTTTTAAAAAAAAAAAAAAAAAAAAAAAAATTTTCCCTTTTAACCCCTTTTAAAAATTTAAAAAAAAAAACAACCCCCCCCCCCCTTTTTTAAAAAAAAATTTTTTTTTTCCAAAAAATTTTTTTAAAAACAAAAAAAAAAAAAATTTTCCCCCCAAAAAAAATTTTAAAATTTTTAAAGGGAAAAAAAAAGGGGGGTAAATCCCTTTTTTTTTTCAAAAAATTTTTTTTTCCCCAAAAAAAAAAAAAATTTTTAAAAAATTTTTTTAAAAATTTTTTTTTAAAGGGGAAAAAAAAGGCTAAATGGGAAATTTTTTTTTTTTAAAAATTTTTTTTTTTTTTAAAATTTAAATTTTTAAAAAACCCCAAAATTTTCCCTCCTTTTTTCCCCCTTTTCAAGGTTTCCTTTTTGGGGGGGCCCCCAAAAAACCCCCCTTTTACCAAAAAAATTTTTTTTTATTCATTTTAATTTTTAAAACCCCCCCCTTTTAAAAAAACCCCCCAAAAATTTTAAAAAAGTTTTTTCCAAAGGGGGGGTGCAGGACTAGTGAAAAAAGGGAAAAAAGGGGGCCCAAAAAAAAAAAGGGGGCCCCCAAAAAAAAAACCCCGGGGTGCCAAAAACCCCTTTGGGGAAAACCCTGGAAAAAGGGAAAAATTTTAAAAAAAACCCGGGGGGCGGCTTTTAATTGGGGGAAAAAAAGGGGAAAAAAAAACCAAAAAAAAAAAACCAAAACAAAAAAAGGGGAAAAAAAAACCCCCAAAAAAAAAATTTTGGGGGGGTTTTTAAAAAAAATTCCTTTAAAACCCCTTTTTTTTTGGGGAAAAAAATTTTTTAAAAAAAAACAAAAAAGCAAAACCTTTTTTGGGTTAAAATTAAAAAGGGGGGGGCCCCTTTTTGGGGGAAAAGGGGGGGGTTTGGGGGTTTAAAAACCCCAAAAAATTGTTTAAAAAAAAAATGGGAAAAAAAAAAAAAGGAAACCGGGAAAAAAAATTTAACAAGGGGTTTGGGGGGCCCCTTTTAAAAGGGGGGGGGGGGCCCAAAAAAACTAAAAAAAATTTTTTTTTTGTTAAAAAGGGGAAACCCCCAACCGGGAAAAAAAAAAATTAACCAAAAAAAAATTTTTTTTTTTTTTTCCCCCCAAAAAAAAAAAAAAAAACAAAAAAAAAAAGGGGAATAGCCTTTAAAAATGGGGAAAAAAAAAAGGGGGGGGGAACCCCCCAGGGGGAAAAAAAAATTCAAACCCCCCTTTTCCCCTTTCCCAAAAAAGGGAAATTTAAAAAAAAAAAAAGGGGGCTTCCCCAAAAAGGGGAAAACCGAGGGGGAAAAAAGGGGGGGGAAAAAGGGGGGGGGTCCCCAAAGGGAAAAAGGGGGGGGAAAAAAAAATTCCGGGGTTTACAGGGCCCTTTTTTTTGGGGGGGGTTTTTTTTTTAAAAAAAAAGGGCCCCCGGGTTTTTAAAAAAAAGGGTAAAAATTTGGCCCCCAAAAAAAAGGGGGGAAAAATCCCAAAGGGGGTTTTAAAAACCCCCCCCCCATTGCCCGGCCCTGGGGGCCCGGGAAAAAAAAATTTTGGGGGGGGGTTTTTAAAAACCCCCCCAAAAAAAAACCCCGGGGGGTTTTGGGGGCCCCTTTCAAAAAGGGGGGGGGGGGCCCCCCCCCCCCAAAAAAAACCCAAAAAAATAAAGGGGGGCCCCCCAAAATTTAAAAACCCCTTTTTTTTTCCCCCCCAAAAAAAAAGGGGGGGGGGGGGTTTTTCCCAAAAGGGGTTTGGCCCCCCAAAAACCCCAAAAAAAGGAAAAAGGGGCCCGGGCCCCAAAAAAAAAATTTTTTTTTGGGGGGCCGGGGGCCCAAAAAAAAACCCCCCCCCTTTTTTTTAAAAACCCCCAAAATTTAACCGGGGGAAAAAGGAAAAACCCCCCCGGGGGGGGGGAAAAAAAAAAAACCAAAAGGCCAAAAAGGGGGAAAATTTTGGGTCCCCAAAAAGGGGGGGGGCCCCCAAAACCCCCCCAAAGGGGAAAAAAAAAAAAAAAGGAGGGGGGCCCCCTTGGTTTAATTTAAAAAAGGGGGGGCCCCCAAAAAACCCCAAAAGGGGAAAAAAAAACCAAAACCCCCCCCCCAAACCCGGAAAACCCCCAAAAAAAAAAAAATTCCCAAAAGGGGTTTTTTTTCCCCCCCCTTTTGGGGGGGAAAAAAAAACCCCCAAAGGGGGGGTTTGGAAAACCCCCCCCTTTTTTTTTTAAATTTTTAACCCCCAAACCCCAAAAAAAACCCGGGGGTGGGGAATTTGTTAAAAAAAAAAGGGGCCAAACCCCCCCCCCGGGGGGGGGGGGAAAAAAAAAAAAAAACCCCCCAAGGTTTTTAAATTTTTGGGGGCCCCCCCCGGGAAAATTGGAAAAGGGGGGGGTTTTTTTTTTTGGGACCAAAGAAAAAAGGGGGCCCTAAACAAAATTTCAAAGGGGGGTTTTAAAAAAGGGGAAAAAGGGTTTAAAAAAATTTTTTAAAAAAAGAAAACCCTTCCCTTTTTTAAAAAAAGGGGCCCCCCCCAAAAAAAAGGAAAATTGGGGCCCCCCCTTTTTTTTAAAAATTTTCCCCAAAGGGGGGAAAAAAAAAAAGGGGAAAAAAAGGGGGGGAAAAATTTGGGGAAAAAAGGGTTCCCCCCCCAAGGGGAAAAAAAAAAGGGGGGGCCCCCCCCCCGGGGGGGGTTGGCCCCCCCTTTTAAAAAAAACCCCCGGGGTGGAAAAAACCCCGAAAACCCCCCCCCTTTTAAAAAAAGAAAAACCCCCCCCCCCAAAAAAAAAAACCCCCCCCCTTTTTTAAAAAGAAAAACCCCCCCCCAAAAAAAAGTTCCGCCCCTTCCCCCAAAAAAAAAAAAAGGGGGGGTTCCCCCAAAAGGGGGGGAAAAAAAGGGGGTTTTTTTTAAAAAAAATTTTAAAAACCGTGGAAAAAAAAAGTTTAAAAAAAGGGGGAAAAAAGGGAAAAAAAGGGTTTTTCCCCCCTTTTTCCCCCCCTTTTTTTTGAAAGAGAAAATTTTTTTCCCCCGGGGGAAAAAAAATTGGGGGGGTTTTTTTTTTTAAAAAAAAAAGGGGCCCCCCTTTAAAAAAAGGGAAAAAGGGGGGCCCCCCCTTTTTGGGGGGGAAAAACCCCCGGGCCCCCCTTTCCCCCGGGGGGGAAAAAAAGGGGAAGGGAAAAAAGGGCCTTTTGGGGGGAGGAAAAAAAACCCCCCCTTTTTTTTTCCCAAAGGAAACACAGGGCCCCCCCCCTTTTAAAAAAAAACCCAAATTTTTTTTGGGGGGGGGGGGAAAAAAAAAAAAACCCAAAAAGGGGGCCCCAAAACCCCCCCCTTTTGAAAAGAATTTTTGGGGAAAAAAAACCCCCCCTTTTTTTCCCCCCAACCCAAAAAAAAGTAGTTAAATTGGGGCCCCCCCTTTTTAAAAAGGGAAAAAAAGGGGAAAAAAAATTAAAAAAAGGGGGTTTTTTTTTAAAAAATTAAAAAGGGGGGGGGCCCCTTTTGGGGGTTTTTTCCCCCCAAAAGAAACCCCCTCCTAAAAACCCCCCCCCCCCAATTTTAAAAAAATTTTTTTAAAAAAAATTTTGGGGGGGAAATTTTCCCAAAATTTAAAAAAGGGGTTTTTAAAAAAAAAAAAGGGAAAAAAAATTTTTTTTTTTTTGTGAAAGGGGTTTTTGGGTTTAAAAACCCCTTTTTTTTCCCCCCGGAAGGGGAAGGGGCCCCCGGGAAAAGGAATAAAAAAAGGGGGGGGTTTTTAAAAGGGTTTTTTTTAAAAAAAAAAAACCCCTTTAAAACTGGGGGCTTTTTTAAAAAAAAGGAACCCGGAAAAAAAAAAAAACCCAAGGGGGGGGAGAAAACCCCCTTTTTTAAAAAAATAATGGGGTTTCCCCCCCCAAAAAAAAGGGGAAAGGGGTTAAAATTTTCCCGGGGAAAAAAATTTTAAAAAAAACCCCCCCCCCCTCCCCGGGGGGGGTTTTCCCCAAAAAAAACCCCCCTCCCCTTTTTCCCCCCCCAAAAAAAAAAAATTTCCCCCCCCCAAAAACCCCCCCCAAAAAGGGTTTTTCCCAAAAAAATTCCCCCCCCCCCCCCCCAAAAAAAAAAAGGGAAAAATTTAAAATTTTTAAAAAAAACCCCCCCCCCAAAAAAAATTTTTTTTTAAAAAAAAAAAAAGGGGGGGCCCCCGGGAAAAAAAAGGGGACAACCTTCCAAACCCCCCAAAAAAAGTCCCGCCCCCCCTTTTTTTTGGGAAAAAAAAAAAAAAAAAAAAGGCCATTGGGGAAACCCCGGAAAAAGGGGGCCCTGCCGAAAAGTTTAAAAAAAAAAAAAAGGGGTTTAAAAACCCCAAAATGGGAAAAAACCATTGGGCCCCCCCCAAAAAAAATCCCCCTTTCCCCCCTTTTTTCCCTTTCCCCCCCAAAAAAAGGGAAAATTTTGTTAAAAAACCCGGAAACCAAAAAGGAAATTTAAAAGGGGCCCCCCAACATGTCCACCATGTCCCACTGCATGAACAGTGGACCAACAGAAAAACACAGCTGTGATGGGATGATAACCTTAGGGAAAGTATCAGAGAAGCTGTGTGCACACACTATCCCTGGCTGCAAACATATGAATGGGTGGTTACATACCTGCTCGTACACCACAATAGGGGTAATGTCCTGACTCATGGCCCCTGCCTCTGGGTAACGTGTGCGAATCTGTACAGCTGTGAGGTATTGCCACAGCAAGATAAGGCCATACTGTCATGTCAATGGATGTACAAGTATGGGATCCTCTGCCAGCACTGTACCATGGTGCTGATCTGGATACACAAACCTAGCAGCAAGTGTCTGCAGCTCCCCCTCCAGAATGGCATAACTTACCATGAATATGTAGGCATCTGCCCACAATTCCAGACACAGCTGCAGTCACCCTTGTCCCCCATGACATCACTGTGAGCAAGAATGTCCACCTGACAGTACATGAGGACAGAAAACATCACAATGTATAACAGTACACATGTCTGAATATCTCTGATAACAGCGGTACCATGTAGGTGAAGCAGCAAAGACACAATCACCTACAGTACACACTATCCCCTGCACAGTTTGTCCCCATATTGCCAAATGATTGATGGATACCTTGCAGAAACAGTTTGCTACCTGTAGGTGTACAACACAAAGGTCTGCACTGGAGTGCAAACTACCTGGAATCGATCCACACATTCAATACAGAATGGCATACTGGGCATGATCACATACTTAGAGAAATGAAGGCAATGGCAGACAACATAATGAAAGGTCATACTGGGCATGCTCATACACATAAACAAATGAAGCCCATGTCTGCAAACAACAGTGGACCAGACATTTCTGGCAGTTGCAGATGTTAGTGCATACACTCCTCAGTATGCACCAGTCATACTTTGCACACACAGTGGATAAGAATACAAACATATATCCAAGGACAACACACTATAATAAGCCAAAAGTAGACAGACATAGATGTATAGAAGAGAGTGACTGTGACAAGGAGCCATCCATTATGAGGCCTGTCCCACCCAGCACACAGCCAAATGGCTACAACCACATGAGGTGTAAATGTCACTCACTGTAGACATTAGCCACCAGTACAAGTCAGCATTACAGACTATGTGGTGCAAGTGCTAGTTGTGCAACATGACTGTACAAGGCAGTAGTCATCTAGCAGCTGTATACATGTACCTGTGGAATATAACCCTGCGTGTGCCCGCATGTGGTGTGTCAACCTCTAGATGAATGGGTTAACACCAATGCACACACACTGCCCTCCCTACAGCCCTACTATGACAAGCCTGCTGATGTCATACACTTTGAAATACACCTTTGGGAAAGGTGTATCCCAGTAATCTCCATGGCGTGTCCTATAACTGCATACTGCTGTAGTGTGATGACTTAGCTAGGTAGGAGTTCTAATCCCAGACATGGCATCTGTGTTTGTGTGTCTCTCTATAGGGAGCAATGCTTTTTAGGCTAGTCACCCTCACTACAATTCAAATGCCCCACTTTGGCAAGCCTGCTGATGTCATTCACTGTGAAATACATCTTTGGGAAAAATGTAGGCCACGAATCTCCGTGGTGCATCCTATAACTGCGTACTGCTGTAGTGTGATGAGCTAGGTAGGAGTTCTAATCTCAGACATGGCAACTGTGTGTGTGTGTATCTCTGTTTGTGTAGACAGCAATGCTTTTTAGGCTAGGCACAATCACTACAATTCAAATGCCATACTTTGGCAAGGCTGTGGATGTCATTCAATGTGAAATACACCTTTGGGAAAGGTGCAGCCCAGTAATCTCCGTGGCACGTCCTATAACTGCATACTGCTGTAGTGTGACAAACTAGTTAGGTAGGAGTTCTAATCCCAGACATGGCAATTTTGTGTGTGTGTGTGTGTGTGTGTGTGTGTGTGTGTGTGTGTGTGTGTGTGTGTGTGTGTGTGTGTGTGTGTCTCTGTCTGTGTAGAGATCAATGTTTGTTAGACTAGGCACACTCACTACAAATCAAATGCCGTACATTGGCAAGGCTGCTGATGCCATTCTATGTGAAATACACCTTTGGGAAAGGGGCAGCCCAGTAATCTCCATGGCCCATTCTATAACTGTGTACTGCTGTAGTGTGATAAACTAGCTAGGTAGGAGTTCTAATCCCAGACATGGCAACTCTGTGTGTGTGTGTGTGTGTGTGTGTGTGTGTGTGTGTGTGTGTGTGTCTGTCTGTGTAGAGAGCAATGCTTTTTAGGCTAGTCACACTCACTACAAATCAAATGCCCTACTTTGGCAAGCCTGCTGATGTTATTCACTGTGAAATGTACCTTCGGTGAAGGAGTACTCCAGTAATCTCCATGGCGCGTCCTATAACTGCGTAGTGTTGTAGTGTAATAAACACTTTAGGTAGGAGTTTTAATCCCAGACATGGCAGGTGTGTGTGTGTGTGTGTGTGTGTGTGTGTGTGTGTGTGTGTGTGTGTATGTGTGTCTCTGTTTGTCATTCATATCCTGTGATGAGGTGGCTGTGAGTGTGTAACAACTGGACTCATTGTGGAGTGGGTTTTGCAAATTTCATATATGGTAGCCTTAGTGTATGTCACAGTGTCCATCTTACAGGGATAACAGATGTGAAATAGCCGAGAGGCTAGGGTGCAAATCCATACCCCTACATGTGACATCAAGGCCTGGCAAACAAAGTTAGCAACCCTTGTATTACCCAGAGAACACTCTCAACCCATGTCTCATACACACACACTTGCCTAGGCAACAACCACTATGTTGTTAGTACCCTGTATATTGCCCACTGATAGTAACCATGGTGTGATTGCAGTGGGCTATAGAGGGCATGGCACCCTGTCCATCAGTCCAATAGGCACATACATGCAGACAGTGCACCTTCCCTATGTTCCCCACTGGACAACTGCAACACATGTGGTGCTATCACATGTAACCTACAAAGGACATACCATGCCTTAAACACATGCCCTGTATGGACAGATGCTACTGACACCAAGGAAAACCTGTATCATGCTATCAATGAAGGTGCATAGTCAACCTGCTGTCCATTACCAGTTCCTGCCACGTGAGGCCAGGTCTGGCACATCTGATGATAACAATCTGTGTACACAACATGGGCCAGACACTCCAGGTACAGTTCCACATGTCACTGTATATGCATGTGGGATGTGTGCACATCCCAGACACCATCCATGTCATGGACTAAGGAACACATACATGGCAAACAATGCACAGCAATGGCCACACATAATAGTTACCCAGTTGACTGGATGGTGAATACAATACCCACCTGTGTGGTCCAATCCAGACACCACACCCCTGAGCCAAACTTCAGACCATTGTCATGTGGCCTGAGGCCAAGGTATACCCATCACCTAGCATTGTAGAGCCATCTGGCATAGTCGACCACTACACACCCATGAAACAATGCACCCATGCATGTCAGTACTGGCACTCTGTGTCTGTGTGTGTGGTATATGATGCCTGTGACCACATTCACACTAACTATAACCCCATTGACATATTGAAGCATGCTGTCTGATGTCAGACACCTCCACATACCCTTTGCCCATATGACCTCCAGATAACCCCTGTGGTGCATGTGATACCTGATACAGTACTGTATTGTAGCAATCTAACCAGTGATGAGTTGTATGCCTGACCCTGCCAAATGTGTCAGTGTGTGGGGGTCCCTGAGAGAGTGTGGCTGTGTTGACACTGACATCTGTTCATGTGGACAGGCACGTGTATTACATCTACCGTATAGCTACCGTATCACTGTTGCAGATGTCACACACCATCACATATACGTTTGGAGGGTTCCTAAACAAGTAACCTATATGGCGCATCAAGTAACTGCATAGACATGTGATAGCAATACATAGCCAGTCAGGGGTTTGATACTCTGTACTGGTAGGTGTGTGACACAAACATGCTTAAGTTTTACTCTCCCACCCCTCCCTGACTTATCTTTACCTTTGTCTGCCTCTCTCACACCCTCTCTGGTGGATGTGGAGACTTACACCTGTTTTGCTTAGGCAGCAGCATGTGTATTGTAAGTGATGCCCATGATCAGCTGAGGGCTTCTGCACGAATTGCAGCCCTCCTCTAGCTGAATGCATGTGGAACAGCTGTGGTAACATTCCCATAGCCAATTGCATGGAAACACATTCCAATATCTAGGAACATCATGTTGGTGTTGGGCCTTTTCATTCATTGTGAGCAGGACCTAGATCTGTTGTTTGGCAAACTGCATCACAGATGGATTGGGGATTTACCTCTAACAACATACACTGTGGAAACAGGCCAACACACAAGAGGGGGATGTGCCTGACATGACTACAGAATGTAAGTACTGCTATACTGTATTTGGAGTAATGTTGGTTTAACAGGGTGTGTGTGGATATGGCTGTTCTATATGTTTTCATACATGTCATTTCAGTACTATGTTTATGGGGAACCCCCCATCTGTAGGGTCATCTGCAGACTGGGCAGTTTGTGGTGGCTTTTGTTTCTTGTGTTACCCACGTAGCACCTATCTATGAACTGCAGAAGCATAGTGTGAGGATTGCAGTCAGTACATGGTGACAGCCATGAGAGTTACTGACTTCATATCCCTCATAGGACATATGTTGCAACAAACTCTATTACAACAGTAAATATATGAGGTTATCACAGCAACATGTCAATATTGGCCCTGTGTTTGTGTCTCCAGCTACAACTCTGTCAACCTTTGTACATATGTCATGCAGTAAGAGGTGCATATGTTCTGTACACCATAATATATTGACATCATATCTGATAACAAGCCAGTGAGATATCAGATTGCTACACAGGTTATGTATAGTAGGGGTTATATTTCAGGACATAACCTGAGCATTCTGTGGTTGTGTGTACAGTACTGAGGTCTGAGTACTTATGGTGATTGTCGACAGTGTGTGTATTGTGAATATGTACCTTGGCCTGTGTACAAACTGTAGTAGATGTCATTGTTCTTGGTCCTGTTCTATCTGATGTTACATGCTGCTCCACTGTATGTTACCCTATTGGCTTACATGTTTGTAGGGCCAAGCACACACATGTCTCATAGCACAGACAGGCATCGGACCACACTGTGTAGTGGCCCAGTATATGTAGGGTTAGTGTGTGAGTGGCACATATGAGGATGGTGTTGATCAGATAGTCCATGTATTGTAATATTACACTAGCTTACCATATGTGGCTGTGTTCACATTGGTTGTGGTTATGCACTTTCACACAGGTGTCTGTTACTCTGTGCTGTGACATGCCTGTAGAGCCTCCTATATACACAGGTACATGTGTATTTCCCCATAGGAAATGTAGGCCACTGTTGTGGCAGTCTGCATGTAGCCTACACAGTGCTTTGTTACATGCCTAGCAGCTTAGTGTACTTACCCAGTGTGATGTTATGTCCAGATACTTGCCAGATATACTACTGCCAGGCCACCATAGCAGTCATGTATGTCAGACAAAGCAGTGGGATGCTGTACAGATGTATGTCACTAACTAGTGGGTAGTACGTGGCCATGGCACTTCTGTACCAGTGGTTATTATGTGTCAGGACAGACAGAGGTGTGTGAATGCATAACCTATGGGGTCAAATGTATTCCAGTATTTACATTATATACCCATCTACATGGCTGTTAACATCCTCATTGTCAAGCTTGGTCCACATGTCTTGCACTAAGGGGTTCTGTGTGTACCTCAGGACTGAACAGAGTGTGTCAGACTGTCCACATTTATTGGCCATATCACTGCTGTAGTCCACAGGATCATTACTGTGCTAGCAGTGGTACTGTATTATGATGTCCTTAGGATGTCTGTCAGTAACCAATTGGGCACATGTTAAAAGCAGATGTGACCTCCCACACACAACATGTCTGTGAAGACAACCCCTATTACAGTAGCAATAGTCTACATATATACCTGCAATACATACCTGACATCCCCTTGCACTAAGAAGTTGGGACTATTGAGGCTGAGGTAGGGCTCCACATCATGTTCAGGACATATGGTGAACATATATGTATATATAATTATCCATATATCTATATAGATATATATACACATATACGTATTGACATACATAGATGGATATGCATATATATATATATATATATATATATATACATATAAAAACTCAGATATATACATATACACAGCAATATATGTCTACACATATACAGATGGAGGTACATACGCACATATACGTATGGATATCTACATATATGTTGACAGTAATAGGTATAGCAGAATAGATATGTATGCACATATAGTTATAGATATCTACATATATATCTGCATAAAGAGGCATATCTGTACACATAGGATGTGCATACATATATAGCTATGTATACATATATCTATAAGTATATGTATATATATACACACACACACACACACACACACACATATATATATATATATATATATATATATATATATATATATATATATATATATATATATATATATATATATATATATACACACACACCCACACATATATATGTACATACAAAGAGATGTACACATGGCCATATATATGTTGCACTATACAGATGTGTATACAGACATATGTATGAGTATACATGTGCATGTACATGTAGGCATATATCAGCCTATTATATGTACATATCCATATTCCTGTCATGTGTAAACCTCACGGCTGTGTATACTCTCCCAGATGTATCTCACCATATTTATCTGCTATGTGTACATTATGATAAAACAACATATGTGATGCAGCAGTTATATTAATAACAAGTACAACACAATTGTGGAAGTAAAGGCAATTGTTCAATACTACTCAATATGTTTATTGACAGATATACTGAAAAAACAACAGCTATCTTCACAGTGGTCATGTCTTAGTGGTTAAGTGTTGTGACTATAATGTACAGGGTCCTGGGTTCAAGACCTGCAAGGGCTGTTCATTTTGTTGCTGGACAGAACAAGGGCTGTCGAATACAGAGTGGTTAAGGCAGTTATGAGCAGCTTTAAGTAGGTTTGCGCGGGTTTGCGTGAAGCTAAGCAGTGCTAAGCTATGGGTAAATGTACGGGCACTTACACAATGTAGGCTTCGCTTACCAGTGCGCAAATCAGCTCAGCTGTTATATTGCAGCAATGTTGATACTTGCTAAGCATGGGTTAGCCCTGGTAACCAGTTCACACCACCCAGTCTGATAACATAGCAGAGTAATGACATCTGTAATAAGTGTATGTAATGCCATGTACAATACATGCGCCTATGCGCTGTCATTACAGTATCAAGGGGTGTGAGTGTCATGTGTAGGACACAGACATATATGAGGCCTGTACAGCACTGTTATCCATGTGAATGTGTTACATGCAGGGGTAGTAGCCCAGGGTACATGCTGTCACACGGGCATGTAGTATATCATGGCGGTACTACTACTGACAGTGCTTACCCAGGCAAGAGTAGAGTGCTAAATTTAGTACTGACAACAGGAACACCTGCAGTCATAGCCGGACTCTGAGGCCTCCCTGTTGTATCCCTGGTGTGTGATCTGTGTCACAGTATAAAACCCCTACTGGGTAATGATCCGACATGTGGAATGTAACTGTAGACTAACGTCTGTACAGCACATGTTAGTGAGGGCTTCTGACATGTAATTATAGCAAACATATTGTTGTCAAACGTCTATATGACAACACATTCATCCTACTCCATAGCTACTTGCCAAGCTGATGACTATCAGTCACTGTACAGATGTGCAGATGGCAGGTATCCAGCTGGGATATGCACAGGCAACCTAAGCTTGACTGACACTGACATGTCTGCCAAGCTTTGTAAGAACTGGCAAATAGAGGAGATAATGCCCTTTATGCACCACATGCCATGGGTACCTCAACTACACTACCATAGCCAACAGAACATGCTTGGGTACAGGTCTCCATCACAGACACTAACCATGTGTTGTAATGCATTTTGCATGCATGTCAACTTGATCACCTCTGTGGTCATGCGCAGGAGGCACCTGGAGGTTTGGCTGATGCATGTCACTCTCTCCCTGAGGGTCACCACAGTAGTGTCTGTCGGTAGATTGCCTGCTTCCACATGGCAGGTGGCAGGATACCACTGTACACACAACCCCTACACAACCCATCTCTTTTTGGACAATAGCTAGGTACACAGCTATGACCACCTGCAGTGATGCACTCCAGTACTGACGCATGTGTACATGTGCATGACTGAGTATAGCAGTGTCTGTGTGTTAGCACACCTATACTTGTGAATTCCATGAGGGCCTTCACAACCACTGCAAAAGCCATTGCCATAGTCAGTTGTGGTTGCTGCTATATGGGACATTACATGCACCCTGTTAAGCTCCTCTCAATACTGGCTGCACAAGCCTTGCAGTACCAGCACAACAGTCTTGTACAAATTGGTTGATAGGCATGGGATACCCATTGTGTTCTGACAAGTGTGTGTATGGGTGCATGTCTGTATATCTGTAGGGTACAGCATTCCGAGGCCACATACTTCTAATACAATACCCATTACGACACAGTAGTACAGATAATGTTGTTGCTGCCCATAGGTAAGGCATGACAATGCAACCCCCTTCTATGCATGTGGCATGAGCATTAGATGCATATCCCTGTAGTACCACTGTTGGGATATACTATGAGTTGCATTGCAGTCATGGCCAATGTGTGATGGTGGGTATGGCAGAGTGTCATCATGGTTTTCAAGGAGTACACTATCCACTGGGGTATGTGGGTGTTGTGTACACTGTCATTACACCAAGGTACACCCAGTATATGTCCCATATACCACGTTATGGTTACCACTGTCACCATGAACCATACAGGTAACTGATATCACAATCCAGGCCAGTTATGCATGTGCTATGTGCAGCCTAACTGTAACACATTGGACACATGGTCATGTTAGCAGCGATAGGCCCTGGACTCTCGGACATGTGTCTATCTGTTAAGTGTCTGTTAATGTGTATATGAAGGTATGTTACACTATGTATTGTCCATATACACCAATTACATCCCCCCATTAGCATACTGTATATGTCTGGGGATGTTTCGCATGTAACATGCAACCTGGGACACACCTCACCCTAAACGGTGTGTGGTGTGTGCAATGTAAGCCACACAATTCAGTATCACTACATACCTAGGTAGGTGGTCTAGTCCCAGTTTTGCCAAGTAACAGTGTGCGTGTATGTGGATGGGTCTATATCAGGTTGCAGGGTATACACTTCCCAGTGGGTCACCTGTCCATGTGGCACAGGCAATAACCGTTATACTAACCTGTGACATGTGTTCAACCGTACCCCAGATATGTCACAGCCATGGTGTCACCATAGTGCCATACCCTGTTGTGGAATATGATTGCAGACCATCCTCATGCTGACACATGTGCACCTCCAACACAAATGGATAACATTATAGAGACCACAATCTACCAGTGTTACTAACAGCTATAAGGCATCATTGCTGGATGGCTACACAACCTGACATATATGCATTACATTTCACTCCTTACAACATGCTACACTGCAGTACTGTGGTACACTGTAGTACAGTCACCATGTGCATCAGAACCATATTAGCCTGTCCCTGCATTGCTGGTATGGATGACAGGGATGTGGCACAGGTACTAGAAAGGCTCACCCAGACTCTGCTACACTTTGCTGTGAGGGAAAAGCTAGTTTGCTTTTTATTTGTTCTATTACTTTATTACCATTTTCTGTTTTGAATACTGTGATTTGTTTTATTTAATTTGTGTTTTACTTGTATTGTACTTTTAACTGCATATTAAAACTTGAAAAGAGACCACAGCTCTGTCTCTTGTGAGTCAGGCAGAAATTAGTACAGGTCAATAGAACAGGTCAGTTAAGGTTAATCATCTGTGAACTGAGGGGTGGAGCTAGGAACTAAACCTTCTGTTTAAGGGGTAAAATAAAACATTTCAGAATTTTACTAGAAAGGCTTACCCAGACCCTGCTACACTTTGCTGTGAGGGAAAGGTTAGTTTGCTCTTTATTTGTTGTATTATTTTATTGGCTTTTTCTATTTTGAATACTGTGATTTTGTTTTATTTGCCTTGCATTTTACTTGTATTCTGTTTTTAACTGCATAGTAAAACTTGAAAAGAGACAACAGCTCTGTCTCTTGTGAGTCAGGCAGAAATTAGTACAGGTAAATAGAAGAGGTCATCTAAGGTTAGTCATATGTGAACTGAGGGGTGGAGCTAGGAACTAAACCTTCTGTTTAAGGGGTAAAATAAAACATTTCAGAATTTTACTAGAAAGGCTCACCCAGACTCTGCTACACTTTGCTGTGAGGGAAAGGTTAGTTTGCTTTTTATTTGCTGTATTACTGTTCTGTCTTTTTCTATTTTGAATACTGTGATATGTTTTATTTACCTTGTGTTTTATTTGTATTCTGCTTTTAACTGCATATTAAAACTTGAAAAATAGACCACAGATCTGTCTCTTGTGAGACAGGCAGAATTTTTTCCCCACCCTCCCACCTGATTACTTTAGTGTTCTTATACACCACTGTCATTCTAGCTGCCTTCCCCTTATGTTAATTTGACCATATATCTCATTTCCTCTCTGTTTTTCTGGCTTGTGTGAGTAAGCACAAAATTATCATTTTGTGAAATCACTCCCCTTCAACTATTTAAATTTATTGGCCATCCTACTGTATTCCATAGTACCAGAATACAAAAGTGACCACCCCTTTTCATTCTATTCTGCTGTTTTAAAAATAGTGACTCTTCACTAAAACTTAATTATTTAGACAGGTAAAACTTAAGTTAACTACTTTCACATCTAACTCCTCTAGTGCACACTGCAGCGTTTAGGATAAACCATTTTTTTTGTCTTACCTTTAAGCATCCCTGTGACTAGCACTTGCTCTAAAACCTGCTGGAAAGCACTATGAAGTCTTAAACTGATACAAGCACTCAAATCTCCTTGTTACTAAGAAGAAATTAATCATAGGCACTAAACATCCTAGAACTGCAAAGTACCTTGCTAAGGTAAGGCAAAACAGCTCTTGAATTTTACAAAAAAAAAAAAAAAAACACCAAACTATTCATGTCCAAGGGACAGTTTCCGGTGATTTCTCCTGGCACCTGGTAAATCTGGGCATACTGGGGCAATGCAGCAATTGCCTCATGTATACAGACAACCCTCCCCTTTTACCACTCAAAAAAAAACAAAGCTGCAAGAGATGCACTTACATTACCAAACTGGAAGCAAAGCTCTCTCCACCCAAGATTGTGGTAGACAGTCAAAAGGAGAAGGTTAACACCTGCACTACACCTCAAGCAACACATAACCCTTCTAAACCCACACCAACACCCACTCATAGCAACACTGAACCCACATATATGGAGGCCCTTAACAGTAACTTGCCCAAGCAACAAGGACCTCTGAAGCTGAAATGCAAACACCAATCACAACCAAAGTGTCACATAGCTCACAAAACCAGTATGCCACCCAGCAACAGCCCCTAAGGCAAGACAACATACCCAACACTTTGATCATAGGTGACTCTATAGTCAGGCACACTGATGTCCCACTCACCAGGCTGAACAAAGAGAAAATTACAGTCATCTGCCTGTCGGGTGCCAGGATCCGCCACATAACACATGCACTCAAGTCACTCCACAACAAGTACAAATATGACTCTGTCATTGTCCATGTTGGATCAAATTAAGTATTTAATTGAAAAAGAAACAACCAAAGAACAAAATAAATGCTTAATGCCTCAAACTCTACCAGGAAGACACCAACAAGCGGAACATAAAAAACACTGTTTTAATGCATAAACTTCACAAATATTAAGCGCTTTCATAAAAAAAGACGTGGACTTCATCTGAACAAACTATAATCTAAATTACACATTTAAATACACTATTATTTGGTGCCAAAGCCACAATCAATGAAAGCATATACTTCCCTTAAAGTGAACCCAACCTCAAAAAATTGAATAACTATTACCTTATAAATAATATAAAATAAATGCATTAATAATACAAGGCACAAATGTATAATTCATATATTAATGCATAAATAATTAATAATTGTCACAAACCACATGGGAATAATTCTTACTTTGAAAATACTCAAATGCATACATAACATTATATTATTTATAAGGTAATAGTTATTCAATTTTTGAGGTTGGATTCACTGAAGTATACACTTTCGTTGATTGTGCTTTGGCACCAAAAAATAGTGTATTTAAATGTGTAATTTAGATTATAGTTTGTTCTGATGAAGTCCACGTTTTTGTGAATGAAAGCGCTTAATGTTTGTGAAGTTTATGCAATAAAAGTGTTTTTTACATTCTGCTTGTTGGTGTCTTCCTGGTGGATTCTGTGGCATTAAGCATTTATTTGTTTTTTTGGTTGTTTCATTGTCCATGTTGGAGTGAATGACTTGAGATGTACTTCCCTGGACTACATGAAACAAGACACAGAACAGCTCTTGGATTATGTGGCCCAGGCAGGTATGACCCTAGCCCTCAGTAGCATCCTGCCTTCGCCCAGAATGATGCTACAGTATAAGGACAAAATGATTGACTTCAACAATTGGCTAAGCTTCTAGTGTCATTCAAAGGGGATCCAGTACCTGTCTGCCTGGGATGACATGATTGACAGACCATGAAGCTTTGTCAGAGATGGTCTGCACCTGTCACCTCTGGGATTCAGGTGACTGGCTAAGGTTCTTGTCACCCATATAGTGCCTTTTTTAGGCAAAGTTCAAAGGACAAAACCACCACCGTAACACGTACAAGCATGCAAAATCTAAGTCTAAACCTCAAAATGCACTCTCTGGAGGCACTCCTAAAAATGGAGGACATCGATATCTGTGCAGTAAATGAGACCTGGCTCAAGGCTGCAGAGAGCACCCCTGCAATACCAGGCCACAACTCTTACCACACTTTCCGGCCACCAAACCTGGACCAAAACACTAAAGTTGGAGGAGTCTCCATATTCACCAAGGATATTCACACCACCAGGCTAGTTGCCAACACAATGCGTCTGAAATTCTCCAGGTGCAACTAACACTAGGTAAGACTGCAATCCAAATTGTAGATTGCTACAGATCTCCCACCATGCCCCAAGATTCTCACTACACCTTTCTAAACATACTGGAAAATATTAAGATACAGCCAAACACCCTAATACTGGGTGATTTCAACTACCCTGCCATTAACTGGGAAAACTACTCATATACCAACACCTTTGTCCAATGGTTCTTGGAATTCATAAATTCCAATGCCCTGGATCAACTAATTCTTAGTCCCACCAGGGGCTCCAATATCCTAGACCTGGTTATTACCAAAATGGGAATTTGATGCTCCACACCTATGGTCACCCCCTCATTGGTTAGGTCTGACCATAAGCTTATCACCCTTGACATCCACATCCCACCCCCAACCCCCAGTAAGGAAACATCTGTAATAAAGTTCTCCAAAGCCAACATCATGCTACTCAAGTCAGAAGTGACAAACTTCATGACACCCATGCAGACAGGAACTGAAAGTTTGACTGCTGAATCCTACACTAAGGCACATCCACTCGTGCATGAATCGTGCCATTCACAAGAGAACCAAGATGCTCTCCTCCAAAAAAAGGAAGCCAATCTGGTGGTCCCTTGCCATAAACAAACTTTACAATAAAAGGAAGAAATTATTGCAGAAAAGAGGAAAATCCCAGGATGCAAAAAACTCCCTTACCAGCCTCAGTAAGAAACTGAGATCCCTCATAAAATCCTCCAAAGCTAGTTACAAAAATAAAATTGCCAAAGATTTCAAAGACACCCATAAGGCACTCTATAGCTATGTCAAGAATCTAAATGGTAAATGCTGAGATCAGCTCTGAGCTACAACAGAATGGCATAAAATATTGCCAATATTCTGGCAGATCTATTCAGTGCAAACTTCACTCCTCTCTCACCTCCAAAGGGCCCATCGCAATACTGAAAGATTGCCAAGTTCTGGTAATAATGGCTACACAGGTAAAAAACACACTCTCCAAAGTGAAGACTACAGCATCCATGGGACCAGACAACATCCCAGGCTGTGTACTACATGAACTACAAAATGAACTGGCACCTCACCTAAGTGTCATGTTTAATCATAGCCTCACCTCAGGCTTCGTGCCCACTGAGTGGCACACAGCTACATTTATCCCCCTCCACAAGTGGCGATCCACCTTGGATCCTGGGAACTACTGCCGGATCAGTCTGATGAGCCTGATCTGCAAGGCCATGGAATGTATTATCATGGAACGTATAAACAAAGACATTAGCAACCTTCAGACACTGGACCCCACGCAGTTTGGATTCGTGAAGGGGTGATCTTGTCTCCTGAACCTGACTGCCTTCTTAGAATCACTCTACAGAGCTGTGGACAAGGGTAAGGTGGCCCACACAGCCTATCTGGACATTGCCAAAACCTTCAACACCATCCCCCAGTCTGGAATCAAAGATAAACTTACTAAGCTGGGCATTAATCCCTACGTCACTCGATGGGTTGCCAACTGGCTTACTGACAGAACCGAACTCTAAATGTAGCTGACTCCAAATCCACCTTCAGACAAGTAACAAGTGGAGTACCTCAGTGTTCAGTTCTGGGACCGCTCTTGTTTGGCATCTACTTCTCTGAACTACAGGCCAACACTAAGGGACTCTGGCTAACAAAGTTTGCAGGTGGCTGCAAACTGGGAGCTATTATTGAATCCTCAAATTATGTGGATATTCTAAAAAAGGGCCTTACAGAAACAGATGCTTGATGCCAGAGCCATGGGCTGAAGCACAATGCCAAGAAATGTATAGTTATCCCGTTTGGGAAAAAACATGTACCCGTGAATTACCACATAGGTGGCAGCACACTAAGCAGTGAAAGTGTGATAAGGGACTTAGGAACACAGGTGGACAGTGGTCTCACCTTCGATAACCACATCACCACAACAGTCAGGAAATCCTTCTATATGGCACACCACATCACTAAGGGCATTCCAATCAGAAAAAAGGAGGTCATTGTAACACTGTACTCATCCCTCATTAGACCCATTATAGAACACAACACCCCATTTGGTATGTACCTCTCAAGACATCTGCAACAACAGGAAAGGCCTCAGAAACACCTCACTAAAAGAATCACAGGCCTAAAGCAGATGCCCTATGCTGACTGTCTAAAAAAAAACTCCACCTATACTCTGTCACGTATCATCTACTCAGAGGCAATCTCTGCTTAACCTACAAGGCCATGTCAAACCCAGAGCTGTTGGACATGCTACACTTAATGAAATCCCAATCCCTCAGAGACACATGCTCCAGAGATCTAAACCTTGTCATCACAATGAACAAAACATGCTGAAGGGATAGGTTCCTGACCCAGAGACTCCCCAGACTCTGGAATGGGCTGCCCATACATGTCAAGCCCTCTTCAAAAGGAACCTTGATGATTGAATGGGAGATAGGAAATTTACCCAGGGGATCATGTCAGTCACCCTGATAGACAGGGGTACAGGGAAGTAAATACTGTGGGAAGAAATAGCCAGGGAATTGTTATGGCTAGGCTTGTATAGGCCCGAAGGCCAATCACCTAGTACCAACCTATGAACCTATGAGCCTATGTATCATCATATGGACAGGGCATCCTTGTGCTGACACAGGTACAAGACAACACAAATGGATAATATTATAGAGACCACAATCAACCAGTGTTAGTAACAGCTATAATGCATCATTGCTGAATGGCTACACTACCTGACATATATGCTTTACACTTTACTCCTTACAACATGTTACACTACAGTACCGTGGTACACTGTAGTACAGTCATCATGTGTATCAGAACCATATTAGCATGTCCCTGCATTGATGGTATGGATGACAGGGATGTGGAACAGGTATCATCATACACACAGGGTGTGTTGTTAGTTTGACAGAGGCTAAGGGTGGGCCATACATTTGACACCATGTGTGTGGGAGAGGGGTGTACTGTGGTGTGCTGGGCATGTTGATGTGGTGTGTGTAGGTATGGGATTGCCATAGGTGTGTTTGTATAGTGTGTGGGTATGCATGCACACAGTTCTGCCATGTGGCTCCCTACACAGGTGTTTATGGACAGCTGCAGACCACACCTGGCAGGGTGTGCAGTTCACTGCCTCTGGCCATGGACATGTGGATTGTGCCTGCCAGGGGTTCCATGGCCACATCCAGGTACAGGCTTCAATGTGCTACTCTCACCTGATGATGACAAATGTCCACTGGTACCTGGTCCCTCCTGGGACTGGCCATGACCACATGCACATGGCCGGCTGTGGTGTGGACGGTGCCCCACCTGCACTGCCGGGGCTGATACTGCCACTATGGGAGCCCCTTGGTGCACTATCACATCCACGTTGACTAGCAGCTATTGGTGTTGCTGGCCTACATCCACGCAGCTGTCACTGCACTCCCACCACATGTTCAAGCATGGACATACCACTGTCGATGAGGGCCGTCATCTCACCAGACCATCTATCCATAAGCTCAGTATAAGCATGGATGGCACCAGACAGTTCATGGAAGTTGTCACTTGCAGATGTGAGAGCAGCCCTCTGTAGCCTCAGGCCCTGTCTGGTGTAATGTTCCATATGTGCCTGCACTACCATGATAGCCTGAAACATGCACCTGCTGGTACCAGCTATGTCACTTCTGCCAGGGGCATAAAGTCCAGTGGCCCTACCATGAGCACCCTGGGACATCTAGAACACCAAAATTAGCACAAGCAGCAAACCAAGAAACACTTGGCCACAGGATAAGGATCCACAAACGATCTCCACTCAGTAGATAAAACACTTGTTTAATAAGGCTTCGCCTCCAAAACATAAAACACAATGTGAACACAGTAGAGTTAAGCGCTTTCACCCGGTCCAAATACCAGGCTTCCTCAGAACTCATAACTTTGTATTCAATCACCTTAAATAGCATAATTACAACATGTGACAGCCCATCCCTGCCAAAGAATTAAATACATACACCCCTATTTTTTAAAAGTCATACAAACAAAACCTTAATATTTGTTGTTAAAAACAATAAAAATCACTAAAATGAATACTAAACTATTCATAGTCACAACTGTGCAAATGAATGCAAATAAATATGTTCATAATCTGGCAGCTCTTAATTTTAGGACACTGCCAATATTAATATTGTCATTGAGCCCCGGAGCTTTTCCAGCATCCAATCTAAGTTGCCAAAGCAACTCCCTATATTCCAATCTGGATTCCCAACTACCACCCCGGGGGTCCATGCATACCTGTTCCAATACAAAAAACTTTATATCCATGTTTTTGCAAGTTTGAGAATGTTTATAAAAGGCATTTGTCTCCTTCCCTCTACTAACCTCATACATATGTTCGTAAGTCCTCCTGTTCAAATACCTTTCTGTTTTCCCTACATAAAAACTTGAGCACTGCATACACATGCCCAAGTACACTAGCCCCTTAATCCTACAATTAAATTATTGGGAAGCTTGAATGTTAAATCTCTTAGACGGAACATACAAGGAACCCTGGTTGAGCATGTAACAACATTGATGACAGGCCCCACACTTGTAAGTGCCTTTCTTTACCCTACCCTGCCCACTTTGCACTCCTAACCCTCTTTCCATACGTTCCTTGGGATTCATATTTCCCTTCCTAATAAAATGGGGCTGGACAGGTAAAAGATCAGAAATTTCTTCATTCACCTTTAACACCGGCCAGTATTTTGTAATGATCCTTTCCACTTCAGGCAAAGTCATTGAAAAAGTGTGTACAAAAGCACCTTCCTTTGTAGAAGCCTTTGAAGAACATGTGTCCAACTCACACCTTCCACTCCCTACTAGTGGGAATATTTTTTTAACTCTGTTCTCAATAACTTCCTTAGCTATATTCTCAATAAGCTTTTCAGGATAACCCCTCTCTAAAAAAAGGTGGTAATGAAATCCACTTCTTTCAATAACTGTTCCCTCAAACTTGTCATTCTTGAAGCCCTAATCATCTGACCTTTCACTATTCCCCTTTTTTGATAAAAAGGATGTCCACTGTCAAAGTGCAAATATGTATTGGAAAATGTCTTTTTCCTAAACATTTTTGACTGAAAACAATCTCATAATCTTTATACAGTGTGACATCCAAATAATCTAGGCTATCTTCCCTCATGTTCATAGTGAAATTCAGAAATTCCATGGATTCATTAATATGACTAAAAAATTTGTCTAATTTTTCTTTTGACCCTTTCCATAGCAAACAAATATCGTCTTAAAATCTAGTATATTTAATAATATAATTTGCCCACTCAGTCTATAGTATGAATTTTCATTCCTAAAAGTATAATACACAATTAGCATACAATAGGGCATAAGGTGCCCCCATACCTACTCCCTTCTTTTGATGGTAATATTCTCCATTGAAGTATAAAATATTGTTCCTAAGAACAGTTTCAATAAATTGAATTATTAAATTAATGATGTTATTGTCCAAGCCAGATTCAGTAATAAGTATTTCAGAAAACCATTCTAGACCCTTCTCATGAGGAATACTAGGGAACAATAAGTATGTCCCTGCTGTATAGTTCTTTCCTTATTCCCTTCAAAAACTCCCATGAGTCCTTGCAAATATGTGGTATTGAAGCAATCAATTTTTTTACCTTCAAATCCACAAAAATAGCCAAAGGTTCCATAATTCCACCTGCACCTGCTACTATGGGTCTAAATTTAATGTTGTTAACCCCTTTATGTGTCTTGGGAATACCAAAAATTGTCGGTATTTTTGGTTTGTCCACATATAAAAAAATATATAACTTTTCATTCATACTTCCTTGCATTAAGTGATCTAACAAGTAGTATTTAATTTTGGCATAAGCTATATTAATTTCATTTCGAGAAACCAATTCATACTGTTCAGCACCTTGTAAAATATTATGCATATACATATCATAGTCAACAGTGTACATTAAAACCACACCTCCCCCTTATCTGGTTTCATTACCCTACACTTCTGTTCATTTAAATACAGTTAAATATTCTTGTTCATTTCAGAAAAGTTACTACCTTTACCTTCCTTGTAATTCAATTGCCTAACTTCTTTCTCAACAAGTTCTTTGAATATTTTCAAAAATGGATGAATAGGGGGGGTTAAAGGTACTTGTCCTAGATAAATCACGTTGGGGTTGTTCCTGACCTTTGAATATTATATTCAAATTCAATTGTCTAGTAAAAAGTTTTAAGTCAATGATTGTGTTGACAAATGTCCCTGGGCATGAGGGAACAAAATGAAACCCTTTCGTAAAAAGGTTAAAATATTCATCAGAAATACTGATGTCCATGAAATTAAATATAATAAAATTCCCTTTTTTATGCACCCTGTTCTGTTGCTCATAACCATCTCCTAATTTATTGAACAAATATTCTTCAACCGTCGGGTGGACCAAAACGTTTAACTCTGACCATAATTCCATCCCCTCCCTTTGAATCCCCCCTGCCCCCTCTGATACTGAAAATCCTGTGCTGAATGTTTCCTTTCCTTTTCTGCTAATCTTTCACTTCTCCTCAGGGTAGCGAGTCCCCCAGTAGAATCGTTTGTGTGCTCATTTTTAGAATAACCATCATCCATTCTATTAGTAAACACTTTGTCCTTATTAATAGAAGGATGATACATTTTAGTCGATGGATAACCCCTTTCTTCCCTGTACTCTAACAAATCTCTCTCCAATTTTCTTAACTTCCTTTAAATAATTTTCTCACAATGATTGTCTACTTCTATAAATACATTCTCATATTTACTTTTTTCTCTACACATTAACTTATCGTTTAATATTTTCTGTACAGAATTTAATTCTTTTAACAGAACTCCACTCTGGGCTTCATAATCCCATATCATTAAATTCATTACTTCAATACTAGTTCTGTTAAAAACTTCACACAGATGTTGGTATAAATTACTATCCGGTTTCACATTGTTGGAAAATTTAAATATCCAGAGTCCCTTTGGGACCCTGTTGACCTGTACACATTCTCTTAAGTAATCAATTTCCAACTGGTTAATTTTAAATGAATGCAATTTGTCACTAAACCCAGTGAAATAGTCATCAAAATTACTTGTGTTACGAGAAAAAGTACCTTCATTAAAATTAAATCTTTTAGTAGTTCAGATCTCAAAGTTGAAATTGCTTGCATTGTTCAAAAAGTCAACCCCTCCATAATCCAGTAAAACTTTATTGTTACTAGTGTTCGCTCTCGCTGAATTAACACTTGGTTCACAAATGCTAGCACTAACAGAACAAAGTTCACCCTCTGTAACTGTCTGTGGGAGCATTGTCGCACATCTGATGTGTGTAGTAAAAGCGTCGGGAAGTTGCTGTTGGTTTCCCGGAAGACTAGAAGCCGTTTCAGGCAACCTGTCTCACAAACTGTCCATCAGCTGAGTTAACAGTACCATAACATGATTGAATTTGCTTCTAGTTACCAGAGAATTGTCCACAACCTCACTGTTATCTCTAATAATAGTAGGAGTATCAATAAATTTGTCAGAATCCAATCCCTTGGCCATCGCAACAACAATAACACCAAAATTAGCACAAGCACCAAACCAAGAAAACACTTGGCCACAGGATAAGGATCCACAAATGATCTCCACTCAGTAGATAAAACACTTGTTTAATAAGGCTTCACCTCCAAAACATAAAACACAATGTGAACACAGTAGAGCTAAGCGCTTTCACCCGGTCCAAATACCAGGCTTCCTCAGAACTCATAACTTTGTATTCAATCACCTTAAATAGCATAATTACAACATGTGACAGCCCTTCCCCACCAAAGAATTAAATAAATACACCCCTATTTTTTAAAAGTCATACAAACAAAACCTTATACATTTGTTGTTAAAAACAATAAAAATCACTGAAATTAATACTAAACTATTCATAATCACAACTGTGCAAATGAATGCAAATAAATATGTACATATTCTGTGTGTTATATACACTAAAAAACAATCAAAATAATTACAGGTCATAATCTGGCAGCTCTTAATTTTAGGACACTGCCAATATTAATATTGTCATTGAGCCCGGGGGCTTTTCCAGCATCCAATCTAAGTTGCCAGAGCAACTCCCTATATTCCAATCTGTAATTATTTTGATTGTTTTTTGGTGTATATACTACACAGAATATGCACATATTTATTTGCATTCATTTGCACAGTTGTGACTATGAATAGTTTAGTATTCATTTCAATTATTTCTATTGTTTTTAACAACAAATGTATAAGGTTTTGTTTGTATGACTTTAAAAAATAGGGGTGTGTGTATTTAATTCTTTGGTGGGGAAGAGCTGTCACATGTTGTAATTATGCTATATGAGTTGATTGAATACAAAGTTATGAGTTCTGTGGAAGCCTGGTATCTGGAATGGGTGAAAGTGCTTAACTCTACTGTGTTCACATTGTGTTTTATGTTTTGGAGGTGAAGCCTTATTAAACAAGTGTTTTATCTACTGAGTGGAGATCGTTTGTGGATCCTTATCCTGTGGCCAAGTGTTTTCTTACACTGGGACATCTGCCTATGTGGTGCTCTGCCAGACATCCGGCTATGCCTGCTGCGATCAGACTCACTAGGCATGGTTACCACACTTTCCTGTGCACTGCCACTGAATGCCACCTGTCCCTCCGCTATGACCACTGGTGATGGGGTATATATAAGCACTGAAACTGTATGTGGGGTTGGAGTGGCTAAAAGGGGGATGTCAAATGATGGTGCAGTATCAGCCCCTGACAACCCCATCTGTGCCTCAACAGTACTAGCATCATCTTCGGTGTCTGTATGAACACCAACATCAGATTGCATGCAGGAGGGACCCTGACACACCTTGCCACCTGTGGGGGAAAACAATAAACGCACTTTAGAACCTGCACAGCATTGCCTAACAGTACACACACACACACACACACACACACACACACACACACACACACACACACACACACACACACACACACACCACCACCATAATACCTACCTGTCAGTGACTTTACAGACAGTTCCACGTATATGTCCATGTGTACCCCATCCTGCATTACACTTGGTTACATGCACACATTGATACCACTCATTAACAAATCAGTCCTCTAAATGCCTACACAGGCAATCACAAGACCTGTTACTACATTACCTGCCTAACCTGTGTGTAGTGGTTTTAGATGGCCTCACTGCTGTCATTCGGTGTTCACCCTGTATATGTCCGGACATCATGAGCATGGCTCCTATATGTGTGGGCTACTATGTTCACTCCATAATATAATGCACTGGTATGTCATGTGTATGTAATGCTCAGTACGTGCCAGATATGCTGCTCAATTTGCCTATCATGTGACAACTGTAATATATGGATACACTCCCTGGTGTTGACTAGTACTTCCCCAATGCATCTGTAGTGCTGCATACTTGGGTTGTAGGTGACCTCTCTGCTGAATGCAATATTACGGGTGTACCTGGTGTCCAGCTTCCCTGCTACAGACCATGTTATAATATCAGCTGTCCTGTGATTACATACATGACAAGTATTCCCAGTGTGTAAAGTGGCAGTTCACCTCCATGGACTGCATGATCCCAAAAGGAGGTACTGTTGTATGTACACCTCACAAACACACATGTGCATACTTGGCCAGCCACACAAACACACACACGTGCACACATGCATTCTACATGCATCAACATCCCTCCACTTCACCAGAGTGACCCTACAGACAAACTAACTACCCACAAGGACACACACACACACACACACACACACACACACACACACACACACACACACACACACATACAAGTGAGGTTGCACACAGTCCTCCTATTACCCATCTGTCAACATGCATAACATATGGTACCCAACAGCATGCAATGCAGCTACAGTCAATCCATGCTAGCAACAGTATACATATGTGTGATGCATGTGCTGTGTCACTAGGTTATGCCCCTTCCCCTGGATACCACTGCATCAATGTGTACAGTATTGCTATGCACCTGTTCTGCACCCTGACATGTACTGTGCACCACACCTCACAGGTGTACAGCCCATTGCTGAATATGTACTACTGTGTTGGTTATGTCAGCTTTAATGCACACAGCCCCTATGTTTTCCAGCAACACATACCTAGGATGATATGTGGATAGATATCAGTTGTGAATGCCTGATGTCTGATTCACAGCTCTCAACATCAGTGGACCATGTATGACCAATCCAATACTCTTACACTGACAACCATCAGAGCATACTGTGGCTATGGGGGGTGTACACACCCTTATGATATGACACACCCATCCTTGATCTGCCATGGGACCACATCACCACATATCTTAACAGTACATGAGCCCGATATGTGACATATGTCCTGTATTTTACATGCAGTGTCTACAGAATGTGTTAGGTGTGCAGATACTGACCACAATGCATACACTCAGTGTGGGCATATGAGTGCACACCCTTATCATGATGGTTTGTTGCACCTCTTGTTGTGTATACTACAGCAGTCACTACTCCTGGCAGGAGTATACCAACATGGGCCATCTGCATTTTCCAGTGTATGTTCAGTCTGCCCTATAAATGTCCCCCTAATCTGCATGATTGCAAGGTCTACTCATGTGCACATCCCTTGGTGTTCACACACTAACAACACTATTGCTTTGGGGGTAGGGTTACAGCTGACACAGGTCCTGAACCTGACTATGTGCAGATACAGCCATTCTTAGCATCCTTAGGATTCCTTCTGCAGTGCACTGGTATGTCATGCTGGCACCCCCCCTTTAGCCTTTTTTCAGATGAATGACAAGTAATCCCTACACATGTGTGTCACTTTGCAGTGTCCCATACACTGAACACCACATGTTACATCCTAGTCCCAGCTAATAATGTGGACCACTGTAATGCCTTATGCCATAGTGTATCTCTGCAGCAGTTGCCATTGTCCTACAGGTATATACACTTGTATTGCACTTTATATGGGTATTATTCCATACATGTACCTACTGTAGGCAATGTCTCCCACCATTATGTTACTCCCTGTGGACACATTCCACAATGACAAGATGCTAGTTATCATGCAGGCGTCTGACATGCCCTTCCAATACCCCATCATGGTCACCTCTGTGATGCTGTGCATTTTACGGCAACAATACATGCACATGTACAGCATGCATTCTGGGTAGGTGTGTTAGATGTGTGCACGGAATATACCATCGTCATTACATGCCCAGTGCATTGTCATGTATCTACATAAACCATACTCACCAGCTTTAGGCTGCTACCTTGGTGGTATCCCGGCGGGACCTACATAAGAGGGTGAGAGATGTAAAATCAGTGGCCACACTTGTGGCATTGCTATAGGGTGGGTACAGTATTACAATACATCAACAGTACATTTCCACAATACTAGCATATACGGACATCTGTTCATCACTAGTATGCAGCAACAAAATATATCTATGATATGTCAGAGATGCATGATCTACCTGTACCAATGTGGATGTATATGCAACAGTGGTCTACTGATGTGCCCTGTGGCCTTACCTGCATGCTCCTTGACCAATGTGTTAGTGGCAGCCACCTCCACAAAGGTGTGTGGTGGTTGGTGGCTGGCCAGACGGGCAGGTGCCACGAGGCTGGCCTGGAGCTCCTCCACACGTGTCATGGGTGGATGGATGGCATGGCTCCCCATGTGGTGAGGTGATCCACCTGGACTGCAGCAGCATGCCGACAGGCATTGCGAAGCAGGTCAGAACAATGATGCCAGACCTGCTCATAACTGCGGTTGTGCAGTCCAACATCAATGACCCCGTGGACTAGGTCATTCCACAGAGCAGTCCACTCCTGCTGATCATGGGCAGCCCTGCCAAACAACATCACATAGTGCTGTATTAGTTCATTCAGGAGGATTTCATTATTAGCTGCTGTGTAGGATGGCAGCTATCCATGCAACATTGTGCCTGAAAGACCTAAAGATGGACACAGGTGTGAGCAAGTCATGCAGCAAGGTTACCACAGTTCTTAATACACATCACTGTCACCCCCTCCACCATATCAGTGACAACAAACTGTACACACAACTCAAAAGGTATGGCTACAGCATACCTACCAGTGGGGCAGATATTGTACTGTACCACCCTTTGTGCAATGTGTTTGTAGCCATGTTCCCTGTGTGGACACTATTGTTGCTGGCCTGTTACAGACTATTCACCTGCATGCCATTGTCAGGGCCACAATGGTTCCATATATGCCTGTGGTATGCTTGCTATGTGTTTGCTGCACATCTGACATTTTGTGTTATTGTGGTTATCTATGCATGATGTTGGACATGTTCTGCGATTGTGTAGACTATTACTACTGACATATGTTCTATAACAGTGACACAATTGCATGTATATGTATTATTGGCCAGCAGAACCACCTCTCCAAACTCATCTGCCCATGTTACCAGGCCATATCATATGTGTGACCCACGCTGGGGCCCCCTCATTACTGGTCCAGCAATACTGTCAGGTAGAACCAACCCAAGAGATGTTGTCCCCCCTGGGGGCACACACAGACATGTTCCTGTCCCCTGAGGACAGTTCCAGGGTCTGTTCCATAACGGGCTCTGCAAACACATGTGAGATGTCCTACAGCACCTTGAGGCACCCAGTACACATTCACAGGGCCCACATGCTCCTCCTGCTCAGCCTCCAGGCCAGGCACCTTCGGGACATAGATTGCTGTTATGAGTAACAGTGGGTGGGAGGCTTGTTCCCATTGTATCCATATTGGGGCCCATGGGGTGTCCAAATCACAGGCCACACACACCATCCAGGGTGTTTACCCACCATGTGCCACATACCACCCCTGTAGGCTGTCCTCTATATCTACCAACCTTGACCACCTCCAAAACTATACCTGCCCTACTTCCCTATATTCCCATTCTATACTTCACAGACAAGGGCAATGTGGTCCCAACAAGGGGTTCACATGTCATATTCCCATCCATGCTGCACACTCTGACAGCTGTAGATATCTGTGTGTATGGCTATGTGTGCTGTTTCCTCGCACATAGCATGCAGTACTCTGGTAGTAATATAGGGGACATGTATTTACATAGATATATGTTTGTGTGTGTGTTTGTATATATGTAGACATGTGCATATAGGTATATATCTATATATGTGTAAATATATGTGATGTTGTATATATATATATATATATATATATATATATATATATATATGTCTACACATGGGTATCTGTATATTTATGGACATACCTGCATATATATATATATATATATATATATATATATATATATATATATATATATATATATACACACACACACACACACACACACACACACACACACACACACACACACACACACACACACACACACACACATATGCATACCTATATGTGGGGTACATTCAGACATCCGGTCCACAATCTCACAACACCTTCCACAGCTGCACTGTTCTGACTTGCTACAACACAGACAGGTGCCACATATGGACACAGTCTGACACTGGAGGGTATATGTAGGGCTGGATTGCAGGTAACCCTGTTACATACCTATAGCATTCCTGAATGCTGCAGCACAGGTTAACCTGAGTATCCTAAAAGAGGTGGGCTGTGGAACCCACGTGCCCATCATTATGGCATTACTTCCACCACCAGGTATTGGCCACATAATATACATACTTCCCATTACACAACACACACTATGATGGCTTACATCTTATCAGTCAGTGCTGCTCTGCATGGTTGATGGCTATGGCCCACTACCCACAGGGATGGACTCTATTGTCCTTAGCAGTTGTTCAGCTGAACATCATTACAACAACACCTGAAGGCGCATATAAAACATTCCACATTATCTATCCCATTATTATGGACCAAGTATTATGGTCAATTACATACATATATACTTCACATACCTGTTCTGGAAATGCAGACTCTTCTGGATATTTTTTTTCTTTGTTTTCTGTGCCTTATACGCATTCTCTCTCTCTCTCTCTCTCTCTCTCTCTCTCTCTCTCACTCTCACTCTCAGTCTCTCTCCAGTAAATGGAATGAGCTGCTTTGCATAGATTTCAGCATGGAATTTGTAGGTGATGCACATGATCAGGAGATGGCCTCTGCATCAATCAGTGTCCTCCACTTGCTACTTGCATGCAGCATGCCATGTAGCACTTCCAATTACCACTGTCATGGCAACCAACTACTATAAATCCCTACATCATGTGGGCATGGTCCCTTTACCTTTCCTGTATGATGGACATCCTTCCTGTGTGTGGGCATCAGTGTTACAGACAACAGGTAGCAATACATTTAACAGGAGAACCTGCACACTCAGGCAAGCTACATGTTTGTAGGAGGTTCCAGAACTACAGACAAAGTGTGAGTAGTATTGTTGTCTGCATTGTATAGTACCAGTGTTACAGGGTTTGTGAGTACATACTAATTTAACTTGGAATGCAGTCTGTCTGCATAGCTCTCAACTGTGGGCCTATCCTCTTGATGGCCAGAGATGTGCCTATTATTTTTTTTCTGTCCACCACACAGGTCTTTTGTTAGATATATCACTGGCAGTGTGTGTGTTGAGTGCTATCAGTACATGACTACATCCATTTCTGTTTCTAACTTCATATTCCTGACTAAGGCTATGTTGCAGACTATCCTGTAATACCAGTGACTTGCTTAGTGTATGACAACAGTATTAAACATATGGGCCTGTGTTCCTACCTCTGTCCTCCACCTACATACCAGGCTTTGTGCATATGACATGCTGTCAGGGGTTGTTATGTAGTGGGCTGTGAATATGTCATGCTGCCATTCCTGCCATCAGACCACTGCTGTTGTGTCCCCACACATACTGTTGGGTTGGGTCCATATATGTGTGAGCTTCACCTACACAATACACGTGAGCACTTATGCACCCAAGAGGCCAGTGTGTGTAACAGTGGTATATGGCCCTGTATTATTGAGTCTAGGGGGGATGCACCATAACTAACGTAGGCTGTTACAACATTTGGGGGTATCAGGGGTAAGCTCCCTTAAGATATCTGGATGTACATCGCCATACAATTCACCTTTGGTAAAAGCAGGCCTACTGCCTCCTGCCATACAGACTGTTCTGTTTGTCAGTGTGATTGTGATGGTGTCAGTTATGCCTTGTTATGTAACAGATACATCCCATGGTGTCAATTGAGGTCTGTACCCCCTAGGTATTGTGTACAGAGTGTAGATAGAGGGTGCTGGACTATACATCTGCATTACTTATTGTTGATTGATTGGTATCCTGTGGACCAGTCTGTCTTTTCTATTTTACTATTCAAAGGCCTCGACCTGGACAGCAACATATGTAAACCTTTCCAGACTACTGTATTAATATAATTGTTTCACAGTTGCATTACTCTGTTTATATGTATGTTGGTGTCTAAACAGCTTTATGACATGGCATATACAACTGTAATAGTACAAGAATAAAGCTTTCCATGTATGAAAACCTGTGTGTGGTGTTATATCCTTTGACCTCTCTGTGGGTATATGTTGCAGGCAACAATTGTCATTTGTATGGGTGGCTGATGCAGAGTGTCCAGTTGGTAAGGTGGTAACTGTAAGCATAGTGGTTGTTTTGTATTGTGTGCACCATCTACATATGTATCTTCCTATACATAGCTCTGTGTGTGTATGTGTAGTTACAAATATATCTATATCTATATATATATATATATATATATATATATATATATATATATATATATATATATACATATATATATATATATATATATATATATATATATATATATATGTATATATATATAGATATGCACACACACACACACACACACACACACACACACATATATATATATATATATATATATATATATATATATATATACATACATATATATATATATATATATATATATATATATATATATATATGCATATCTGTATCTGCATATATGTGTCTGTGTATATGTACCCTAGGGATGTTGATTGCTTCCACATTGTAGATTCCCTATGGTAGCCAGGCTGTATCGCATTATATGTCACTGATAGCCTGACATCATGCAGGTGGAATGGAGTCCTGTTAACATCTTGTGCCCATGTTGTGTCAGGTCCTGGTTATGGGATTGGCAACAGTTGGTAGTGTATTGCAGGGTAGATGTGTTTGTCTGTGGAGAGGGGTACCTATACATACAGTACGTATGTTGTTTGGGACCCTCAACCCCATTAATGGTGCATGTGGACATATATGCTTTTCTTATCTCCCCATTTTTATCTACAGATGTAGCTCCTCCTGCTCAGCCTCCAGGCCAGGCACCTTCGGGACATAGATTGCTGTTATGAGTAACAGTGGGTGGGAGGCTTGTTCCCATTGTATCCATATTGGGGCCCATGGGGTGTCCAAATCACAGGCCACACACACCATCCAGGGTGTTTACCCACCATGTGCCACATACCACCCCTGTAGGCTGTCCTCTATATCTACCAACCTTGACCACCTCCAAAACTATACCTGCCCTACTTCCCTATATTCCCATTCTATACTTCACAGACAAGGGCAATGTGGTCCCAACAAGGGGTTCACATGTCATATTCCCATCCATGCTGCACACTCTGACAGCTGTAGATATCTGTGTGTATGGCTATGTGTGCTGTTTCCTCGCACATAGCATGCAGTACTCTGGTAGTAATATAGGGGACATGTATTTACATAGATATATGTTTGTGTGTGTGTTTGTATATATGTAGACATGTGCATATAGGTATATATCTATATATGTGTAAATATATGTGATGTTGTATATATATATATATATATATATATATATATATATATATGTCTACACATGGGTATCTGTATATTTATGGACATACCTGCATATATATATATATATATATATATATATATATAGATATACACACACACACACACACACACACACACACACACACACACACACACACACACACACACACACACACACATATGCATACCTATATGTGGGGTACATTCAGACATCCGGTCCACAATCTCACAACACCTTCCACAGCTGCACTGTTCTGACTTGCTACAACACAGACAGGTGCCACATATGGACACAGTCTGACACTGGAGGGTATATGTAGGGCTGGATTGCAGGTAACCCTGTTACATACCTATAGCATTCCTGAATGCTGCAGCACAGGTTAACCTGAGTATCCTAAAAGAGGTGGGCTGTGGAACCCACGTGCCCATCATTATGGCATTACTTCCACCACCAGGTATTGGCCACATAATATACATACTTCCCATTACACAACACACACTATGATGGCTTACATCTTATCAGTCAGTGCTGCTCTGCATGGTTGATGGCTATGGCCCACTACCCACAGGGATGGACTCTATTGTCCTTAGCAGTTGTTCAGCTGAACATCATTACAACAACACCTGAAGGCGCATATAAAACATTCCACATTATCTATCCCATTATTATGGACCAAGTATTATGGTCAATTACATACATATATACTTCACATACCTGTTCTGGAAATGCAGACTCTTCTGGATATTTTTTTTCTTTGTTTTCTGTGCCTTATACGCATTCTCTCTCTCTCTCTCTCTCTCTCTCGCTCTCCCTCTCTCTCTCTCTCACTCTCACTCTCAGTCTCTCTCCAGTAAATGGAATGAGCTGCTTTGCATAGATTTCAGCATGGAATTTGTAGGTGATGCACATGATCAGGAGATGGCCTCTGCATCAATCAGTGTCCTCCACTTGCTACTTGCATGCAGCATGCCATGTAGCACTTCCAATTACCACTGTCATGGCAACCAACTACTATAAATCCCTACATCATGTGGGCATGGTCCCTTTACCTTTCCTGTATGATGGACATCCTTCCTGTGTGTGGGCATCAGTGTTACAGACAACAGGTAGCAATACATTTAACAGGAGAACCTGCACACTCAGGCAAGCTACATGTTTGTAGGAGGTTCCAGAACTACAGACAAAGTGTGAGTAGTATTGTTGTCTGCATTGTATAGTACCAGTGTTACAGGGTTTGTGAGTGCATACTAATTTAACTTGGAATGCAGTCTGTCTGCATAGCTCTCAACTGTGGGCCTATCCTCTTGATGGCCAGAGATGTGCCTATTATTTTTTTTCTGTCCACCACACAGGTCTTTTGTTAGATATATCACTGGCAGTGTGTGTGTTGAGTGCTATCAGTACATGACTACATCCATTTCTGTTTCTAACTTCATATTCCTGACTAAGGCTATGTTGCAGACTATCCTGTAATACCAGTGACTTGCTTAGTGTATGACAACAGTATTAAACATATGGGCCTGTGTTCCTACCTCTGTCCTCCACCTACATACCAGGCTTTGTGCATATGACATGCTGTCAGGGGTTGTTATGTAGTGGGCTGTGAATATGTCATGCTGCCATTCCTGCCATCAGACCACTGCTGTTGTGTCCCCCACACATACTGTTGGGTTGGGTCCATATATGTGTGAGCTTCACCTACACAATACACGTGTGCACTTATGCACTCCAGAGGCCAGTGTATGTAACAGTGGTATATGGCCCTGTATTATTGAGTCTAGGGGGGATGCACCATAACTAACGTAGGCTGTTACAACATTTGGGGGTATCAGGGGTAAGCTCCCTTAAGATATCTGGATGTACATCGCCATACAATTCACCTTTGGTAAAAGCAGGCCTACTGCCTCCTGCCATACAGACTGTTCTGTTTGTCAGTGTGATTGTGATGGTGTCAGTTATGCCTTGTTATGTAACAGATACATCCCATGGTGTCAATTGAGGTCTGTACCCCCTAGGTATTGTGTACAGAGTGTAGATAGAGGGTGCTGGACTATACATCTGCATTACTTATTGTTGATTGATTGGTATCCTGTGGACCAGTCTGTCTTTTCTATTTTACTATTCAAAGGCCTCGACCTGGACAGCAACATATGTAAACCTTTCCAGACTACTGTATTAATATAATTGTTTCACAGTTGCATTACTCTGTTTATATGTATGTTGGTGTCTAAACAGCTTTATGACATGGCATATACAACTGTAATAGTACAAGAATAAAGCTTTCCATGTATGAAAACCTGTGTGTGGTGTTATATCCTTTGACCTCTCTGTGGGTATATGTTGCAGGCAACAATTGTCATTTGTATGGGTGGCTGATGCAGAGTGTCCAGTTGGTAAGGTGGTAACTGTAAGCATAGTGGTTGTTTTGTATTGTGTGCACCATCTACATATGTATCTTCCTATACATAGCTCTGTGTGTGTATGTGTAGTTACAAATATATCTATATCTATATATATATATATATATATATATATGTATATATATATATATATATATATATACATATATATATATATATATATATATATATATATATATATATGTATATATATATAGATATGCACACACACACACACACACACACACACATATATATATATATATATATATATATATATATATATATATATATATATATATATATATATACATACATATATATATATATATATATATATATATATATATATATATATGCATATCTGTATCTGCATATATGTGTCTGTGTATATGTACCCTAGGGATGTTGATTGCTTCCACATTGTAGATTCCCTATGGTAGCCAGGCTGTATCGCATTATATGTCACTGATAGCCTGACATCATGCAGGTGGAATGGAGTCCTGTTAACATCTTGTGCCCATGTTGTGTCAGGTCCTGGTTATGGGATTGGCAACAGTTGGTAGTGTATTGCAGGGTAGATGTGTTTGTCTGTGGAGAGGGGGTACCTATACATACAGGACGTATGTTGTTTGGGACCCTCAACCCCATTAATGGTGCATGTGGACATATATGCTTTTGTTATGTTCCCATTTTTATCTACAGATGTAGGTCTGTATACAATTATATATATATATATATATATATACATATGTATATATATATATATACATATGTATATATTTCTCTCTGTATATATATATATATATATATATATATATATATATATATATATATATATATATATATATATATATATATATATATATATATATATATATATAAAATATATAATATGTATAGATATGTATACATCTATTTAGATATAAATACATACACACACACACACACACACACACACACACACACACACACACACACACACACACACACACACACACACACATCTAAATCTTTAAATACATGTCCTGTACTGTTGAATGACTGGGCTGGATGATATGTTTGCAAAAACATCAGAGTTATGGGTATCTGACATGGCTTAGTGGTAAATCACTTTGGCTATGGTGTGCAAGTTCTGGTTCAAGCCTTGCAGAGACTGATTATTTTGTTGCTGGGCAGAACACGGGCCGTTGGATACAGAGTGATTAAGGCACTTTTAAGCAGTTGTAAGTGGGTTTGCGCAGAGGTAAGCACTGCTAACTTCCGGTTACAGTTTCTTATACTCAGCTTCTAAATTGCTTAACCTGTGTAGGCTTTGCTTACCCCCGCACAAACAAGCTTAAACCCACTTACTGCTGCTTAAAAGTGCTTACTCCTGCTTACTCCACTCTAATTTCTTTGAAAGAAAAGAAAAAAGAGTTGATAGGTAAGTGGTGAAAAAGGGGCACAAGGAGGGAAAGACAGTGGAGAAAATAGCTAGGGATGTGCAGGCGGGTGTAGGGAAGGTCCATAGCTACCCATTTCTTCTACAGTAACAGCTGTGCATATACACTGAATTTTGAGGTAGGTTTGGACACTCACACTCCTGAGAGAGGGGTGAGGGCAACAATAAGATGTTGTTATGCCAATTAGACCAGATTACATGTGTCCAGTGGACACATGTGCAAAATGGACTGCTATGTATGGGGCAATATATTTTTTTTGGGAACAGAATGCCCTTTTTTCAGACGAGAGTGGGATGTTGGGGAGGGATAGTAGGTATATTTGGGGAGGTAGGTTGGGTAGGTTAACAGACAAGACAAACAAGATGCATACAGGGGCAGTATATGACATATGTGGGGGGTAAACACCTTGATGGGCAGGGGAGTTGGCAAATCGGAAGCCCATGAGCCCCCTAGTGGAAACAGTGGGACTGGGATCCCCATCCATGGGCAGTCACCACTGCACCTTCACAACCCTGAAGGTGACTGTGCTGGGGGCTGAGCCTGAGAGCCAGACCGACCCTCGATTCACAACATGCGGCCCTCGAGCTGGCATAGAAGATCTCCAAACTGCTGACCAAGCTCTCTATGCACCATGACCCAGACCTGGCTAAGGGTGACAGCTTCCTGTCCGTGCCCACTCCCAGGGGGGCGAGCCCCATCCCCTGAGGTGGTTCTTCCCAAAGGTGGTGCAGGACCAATGATAAGGAGGTCCTGGGTTGGGTCCAAGACGTGCTGTTGCCTAGTGCCACGCCCAGCTGAGTTGGGACATGTGGGTTCGCTGGGACCCGCATTCCCATACATGTTATGGTGTTTATGGTGTATCAACATATGTGGGTTAGTAATAGTCAACACATTCCAGGGTTAGGTATAACAGCATGCATAGATATTCCCATTAAACCAGACACCAGATATGGAACAGTTGCATAGCAAATGGAACACATGCATATATGGGACCACAATGGTAATAACAACAGCATGCAGGTACATTGATGGCACTATGCCACCAATGTTGTAGTATTTCAACATAGCACCTGCATGGAAACAGATTTAAATAATTATCAACCAATGGGACATATGTCCCAACATAACAGTGGAGTCATCACATACCAGTTGATGTGGGTATGTAGTGTATTGTTGGAGATATGGTTGGAAAAGAGAAAGATGTCAATTAGAACTAGTATATTCCTGTAGTTCACATTACTTTTCTAGTCAGTGCTGTTATCTGTACCTTACAAGTATTACTACACTACCCTATTGCCTTAGTTTGGACAGTGATATGGCTGTCACCATCTTTATACATGAACTGGTTTTACCTGCAGTATACACCTCTTACCTGGTATACCTGTGGAGGAAATGTTTGTTAACACTAACTGTTTCTACACATACTCCCAGATTCCAGGTTAATGTTGTGCACTTACCTATCCATCTCATTTTGCACAGACTCTGGACATGTCTTGACAACATGCAGGTGAACTGGGACATATCTAGACAAATGGCCTCTTCAACCTTTACTGACTTACAACACTCGTATACAGGATTTCCTACACAGTTATATTATGTAGTACAGTGTGGGTGACAGTGATGAGTAATACCTTATTATTCAGAGCAACTGCATCAGTCACAATGCCATGCAATACCACAGTAAACAGTACCAGTACAGGGTATCTTTCTTTTATTTCTGGGCACAGTGTTCATATCTGACAGACCTGTGGGATTAATGTTGGATGGCACTACATGAATGTTGCCACACACAGTACCATATTCCATATTACTATTATGCACATACATCTCACTCTGTCACTGTACACACTCTGGTCACAGCTTGACAACATGGGGATGTAAATGGGACATACGTGGCTTATTACTCTCATAAGATTTTGGGGAGTTGCTAGTGTGCCAGCTTTTTTCTCATAGATCTGTGACAATTAGTTGTATTTCCTGTTTGCTGCCTGTACGTCTGGGATCATCCCACTGATTTTCCAGGGGGACAAGGTGACAGGCAGCTGTTATGGGCCAATTTTCTGGACATTCTGGACATAACTTTACAGTTGTGGGGTATGATTCTGTATACAGACTACTACCACTCCCAGGATTCGAACCATGGCTGTGTGTGCTAAAAATACAACAGTTCACATCTCAGTTGTGTGTGCTATTTGGATTTTATTGTCTGCCTTTTCACTGTTTTCTAAGTGTCTCTCAATTGTACTAAGTGACCTCTGGGGATTACACCAGTCATATACAGACATTCCTACACATTCTGTTTCTGTTGCACAGTGTGGGTAACAGTGCTTACTACAACAGTACTATTAAGTGATTGCAAATCTACATTACCATATGATACCAGAGTATACACATGCAGTCCAGCAGTTAACTTTTGTTGTCAGGCTATTATGCTTTTATTTACATACAAACTATATGAGACACTTCCTGCCATATTCTCTGGTGTATGCAGTACTTGCCTTAAACAATACAAGTTTTATACTGGCAATTCATTTACTAATACTTTTAGATTTATTTCCTATAACAGTGCATGCAAGAGTATTACTAACCGGTCTCACATTGCAACCTCTCCAGGCGGCAGCCATGGGCCTCCTGGTTCGTGGCCCGCTCACTTGCAGCTGTGAAGGACATAAGAGGAATATTTAGCCATACTAATCCATAATATACATGAGCTGGTAATTATTAAACAGGTAGTAGAGTGTTACTTACACACAGCTGGGACGTCCACTGTCATCCTATCCTCTTGGATCCACTGATCAAAGATATCCCTCTTTTGTGGCTTCATGTCGGCATAGTGATGCCTGACCTGCTCACCAGTTTGGGTTATGCCAGTGGCACTGGTGAGGTCACGGGAGAGACAGTCCCAGGCTTCCCCTTATATTGGGAACCCTGGTACTGGCGTTGCAGCAGTCTCTGCTCATGGTCTTTGACAAGGAGTGCTGCCATTACTCTGGACTCCTGGATGACCCAGCACTGCACCCAAACTCCCTCTCCCCTTTCTGCCATGGTGCCTGCAAGGGGAAGCTACAACCAGTTATGAGTCGCATTCCCACCTGTTGGGTTTAAGTTGGGCTGATTTCCCACACTTCGTCATGATTGGCCAGTTTTGAAAAGGCTAGGCTATGGGCAAACCTGATTGCCTAAGGTTGGCATTGTTTAAAGGGGTATACTACTGGGCACATTGAGTTAGCTGGCCTACACATTGCTTACACCTTTTAAGCTGGCCTGTGCAATGCTTAGCATTGCTTAAAATTGACCTTGCATTATATTTGCCTTTTGGCATTGATTTATCATTCATTACAACTTATATATATATGTCTGGTATCCATGATTCATGTGTATGTACACTATATGGGGTCCTTGTGTTTAGTAAGGGACTTCAACACTCTATTACATTTACACCTCACATCTGTCCTTACTTCAGTACTCCAGTTCACATATTTATGTTATGTATCAGGTTATAGAACATATGACTGTATACTGATTCCTTTAACATGTTCAGTTTGATTTTACTATAGTGAGGGTTTGTTTGGTGATACCTCACTCTTATGTACTGCTGTGATGTCTTGGTGGTTAACTACTGTGACTATAGTGTATAGGGTCCTAGGTTCAAGACCTGCAAGGCTGTCCATTTTGTTGCTGGGCAGAACAGCGGCTGTTGCATACAGAGTGATTAAGGCACTTTTGAGCACTTGTAAGTGGGTCTGCGTGGGTTTGCGTGAGGGTAAGCAATGCTAACCTCCAGTTAAATATGCTTACCGAGAGTTAGCTTCAATATTGCTTTACCTGTATGCGCATTGCTAAACCCCACACAAACAGGCTTAAAACCACTTACTAGTGCTTACATATGCTTACTCCTGCTTACTACTGCTTAATGCTGCTTACACTTGCTTACTAGTGCTTACTCCCACTTACCACTGCACTAATATAGACAGTAATGTCTAATGGTTCTTGAGATGGTGGGGGCTTGGAAGCTGTATGGAGTTATTATTCATTACACATTTTACCTTCCATTTGTATCCATGATTCCTGTGTACAATTACTGTATGGAGCACATGTGATTACCTGTGGACTTTGCAACATTATAACATTGACACCTCACATTTGCATTTAATGCAGTACTCCAGTTCACAAATATATGTTATTTAGTAGGTTATGCAACTACAATATTGGTCATAATGTGATTTGACATGGAAAGTGGAATGTGCTGCAGTGAGACTCGAACCAGGAATGCCTGCTCGTAAGGCAAATGTTGTGCCCACTACATTATTGCTATACTGCTTCATTTGCATATATCCTCCTTGTTATCCTCTTCTGCCATTTAAGCTGCATTAACCATAGCTAAGCGATGGGCAAACATGCACACCTATGGTTAGATTTAATTGGATTCATAAAAAAGGCATGTTTATTTTCTTTATATTTACTATTGTTGTTGTACACGTGGGGGGGATGTTGCTGGGGGTATGCGGACACCTATGAGCTGTCTCGCTCATTCTCTTGGCCTTTCTGCTGTTCTTCATTGCAGGGGCATATATATTCTGAGAACTCTGCTGTCAGACAAGGCCTCTGCACTCTTACACGCTTCGTGTAAGATTTGGAGCTCAGGCAGTGCGCCTTCATTAATATGCATGGCGTGCTGCCATCCTGCTCCTAAACAGCCACTTCCATGCAGGACTAAGCTAGTACTGCATGGAAGATTAGTAAATCTGGGGTTTATGTTTGCAGACTAGGGATACATGTACTTTTTAATCTGCAGTAAGTGCTTCCATAATTGAAACCAACGCTGCACTCAAAGGTCTTTGTTACATCTGAAGAAGTCTTGTGTTGAAAAACGCCTTGTGAATATTTGCGTTAATGTACTAAATAAACTGCTGGTGCTTCCACTTGGGATTGTGTTTCGTGCTTTGGGTTTGACTACCTCTACTTGGTACCTTTGTGTGCTGCATTGGTTTCTTTGTCGTTTTGGGTACCTGGCCTCTTGTGTTTTTTATGCTTCCATAATTGGACGCCACTGAACTAAAGACTACTGATCCCAGTAAAGCAATACAAGCATGCATTAGGCAAATGATACAGATTTTTAGCACTTGGGGAAAAAGAGATAAAAGATTGTTCAGCCATCATGCTGAAGTTTAACTCCCAAGGAGATCATTCTAAATTAATCTGTATGAGGAGAGCTATTTTTTATCCTGAAGATGTGTAACTGTACGATTATCAACTATCTTAAACTTTTTTATTTTTTTTAATTTTTACCCAGGACAGTAGACCTGCATTAACTTTGTGGGATATTGGAATATACTTACAGGTCAAGTCCTAACATCTTTGTAAACCAACAAACTCCCTGAACATCATGTCAGTTGGTTCTATTAATCCAAATGCATGACTCATTAATAAGAGACAGAATAAGAGAACATATTTACAACATTAATAATAGGATTAGTACCAATGCTCTGGCAAAACATGTTATACAAAAGGGTACAGGACATGGCTTTAAGATTCTAGCTATTGACAGTAAAACACCTAGTGTAAGAGGTGGACATGTAAAGAATATAACTGAAACAAGTGAGATAAGATAGATCATTAGAATGAGGGCAAACAAGGGTAGTAGACTGAATGATAAAATATCCATTAAACTTGTACTAAAATCAAAACCCAGAAGGAAAGGATAAATATTGAGACTGTCTACTATAAATGTATATTTCATATATCTATCTAGCTATATAGATAGATTTTTTTTTATTTATATATGTGGATGTTATGCTTGGATTTTATTCACAATTTTGTATTCTGTTTTATGTATGAATTTCTTAGTACTGTACCACTTTAAACACTCTCATATGATAGTATAGAATTTTTTTGATTGGTTGTTGTATGTTTTTAAAAGGGGGAAAGGTTGATGTGTATTTTTTTGTCTGATGAAGCAGTAGTGATTACCGTGAAAATGCTCAAAATAAACTTGGATTACTTGAACACTTTGAACTGTTTTGTGCTGAATAGCTACGTATGCTTAAAGCTGTTGCTGTGGGTTGGTTCACATTCCTACTTTTTGCTACAATTGTTTACACTTTTGGACTTAGTGAACCATTTATCCTGTTTGCTGCTTTTCTTACTGAATGACAATCATTATGTTTTCAGACTAGGGACACATGTACTTTATGATCTGCAGTAAGTGCTTCCATAAGGGGACACCACTGAACACAAGCCTACTGAACCCAGTAAGGCAATGCAAGCATGCATTAGGCAAATGGTACAGATGTTTAGCACTTGAGAGAAAAGAGATAAAAGATTATGCAGCCACCATGCTGAAGTCTAACTCTCAAGGAGATAATTCGAAATGAATCTGTATAAGGATAGCATTTTTTTTTTATCCTGAAGATGTGAAACTGTATGATTCTCAAAATGTACAACTGTCTTAACCTTCTTCATTTTTAAATTTTTTACCCAGGACTGTAGACCTGCATGAACTTCTACTTTACAATGTGGGATATTGGAATATACTTACAGGTCAAGTCCTAGCAGCTTTGTAAACTAAACAAACTCCCTGAACATCACATGCCAGTTGGTTCTATTAATCCAAATGTATGTCTCATTAATTTGCTGACCACACACTGTGAAATGCCACTGCAAATGAGAATCTGTTCTCCTGCATATTAAATTTATTTTAAATTTATAAACAACTTCTGCCTGAACTTTGGCTGTTGCGCTTTTCTGCTACTTAAATAGGGCTATCATTTATGTGGAAATACTGCACAGATAAAAAAATAAAAAAGCAATGCACAGAGCTGAGTCATTAATGGCTAATGGCCTAGCTCTGTGGTGATATAAAGGCTTCTGAAATGGAAGGTCATAATTTGTCCATACAGGAACTTATATTTAGCCTTGTTAAAATTAGCGCATGAAAGTATTTTGTGTAATAACCTTAGTTATTAACTAGAAGGATAAAAACAGCTTTACATCCATAGTACTGAGTGCCACTCTTAATAAATGGGAAGAAAACTTTCCAAGGTAACTTTTAAACCAAAATATATTCTGAAATCTTGTTAAATAGCATGTTTTCTGTAGCTTGTTTATATTATTTTAATTTCCTATCTGTTTTATTTTTCTAAGAGCATGTTCTATAGATACCTTAAAATTACGTTATTCGTAGAACACAGTATGTACTAAGTCTGTCATTATGTCTAGAACACAGTTATATGTAAGCCTACTTGAAAAGCAGTATGTTAAACATCTGTTGAAAATGAGGACTGATATTGTTATGGTTAAGAAAAGCTAGTTCAGATATTTATGTATGTATATATTTAAGTGAATAAAGCTATGCATCTTTTTTAATAAAAATAAAGAAATACAATAAAGTTAAGTGATAGTAAGGATTCATGTGTTCAGAATATAATTATTTGAAAATAGCTAAAAAAGATTTCCTGAATACATTCTGTGATAAAAGGAGATAGCTAGCTAGAATTTTGTAAATAATTATATTTCATTTGTGAATATCAACGTGATTTCTATAGAAGTATGACAAAGGGAGATACTGCTAACACAGCGGTCTGGAATTTTATAAATGGTTATGTGTTATTTGTGAATGATAGCATGCTTCATGTAAGATGGTTGTGTTACATTGCAACATCAAGCCAGCCAGCAAAATGTCAAGTTACTAAGGTGGAGCCTATGGTTGCAGGCCTATGATATGACAGTGCAGCACCACAGTGGGATTAGCAATGCCAACACAGATGGGTTCTCAAGACAGGGCATGGTGTAATGTATTCCCAGAAAGGCTCATCTTTCTCAAGCAATGTTTCTCCAGGGTCACTTGAAAAACTAGCTTGATTCTTTGAGGGACTAAGAAATGTGATGAAAGGAGATACTGCCAGCCCAGCAAGCTGGGATTTTATAAATAATTATATGTCAACTGTGAATATCAACATGATTTATATAGAACTGTGACAAAGGGAGATACTGCCAGCACAGCTGTCTGAAATTTTATAAATGGTTATGTGTCATTTGTGAATGTCAACATGCTTCATGTAAAATGCTTGTGTTACAATGTATTACAACTATATGTCATGTATATATCAAACTAGGTTTGTAAAGATATGTATGTTGAAAAGATATTTTAAGTACTGAGCATAAAGATGCATCCACAGTATGCCCTGCTGGAAGAGAATAGAGATGTACATACGCTATTGTAACTGTTTAAATGTATATATTTTAATAGTGGAAAGTGGAACACAGGAGGTTATCCTCAGTTTAATAAATTTGAGAAAAATAGCTGAAATTAAATTACTTTATGGCAGCAAGGAGACACAATGTCTGCACTGAGAAGCTTTCTGTATTGTCTTGGAAGTGATTTATTGTTTTATGACTTCCATTCTCTGCCAAAGATCTGAGGTCTATGTATTTTTACAGGTAGATGCTAAATGCTACCAGCTGCCCTCAGTGGTTGTTTTGGGCCTGGTTATTGAAGTCAGATGACAAGAAATTATGTAATTCTGCAAACCAGACCAGCAGTAATATTTCAGATATTAATCTGAGAACTCTCTGAGAGAGACAGCATTCTGCATTATGTCTTGGACCTGGCAACAAAAAGAACCATTCACCACATCTGCCTTCCTCTCATGAAGTAAATTTCTAGGGAACAGCATAATTCTTTTAGATATAGTGAGGAATATAGTGAAACTTAGTTTGGATATTTTTTCTTTTCTTATTTGAGACTGTCCTGCAGTGTTATTTTAAATATTTCATGTGATTTTGAACTATGATGTCACTGTAAATATATATTTAGCATCATCTTGTTTTATTATTTATCATTAAATACATTTAAACCTTTCATTGTGGCTGATCTGTCTAGAGATATTTAAGTTCTGAGAATACTTGCATATTTATATGGTGAAACTGTGGGTCACTCCTAATAGCCTTGCTATTGGTCAAACTACCATTTGCATTGATAGCAACATTACACAGTAAGACTGAACACCCTTTGTTAAGGGCCTTAAATTAGCTATTAAGGAGTAACTGGTGGCAGTGGAAACTACCTTATAGTCTGGGCAGAAGGGGTGATAGCTAGTAAAGCTGTGCCAGCCTCTCACAGGTGTGTGCATGCTTGTGTGTGTGTGTTTGTGCCTGTGTGTGTGTGTGTGTGTGTGTGTGTGTGTGTGTGTGTGTGTGTGTGTGTGTGTGTGTGTGTGTAAATCAAACCTCAAAGAGTGTGTGTGTCAACTACTTGGGCAGGGACATGAAACACTGGCTGGACAGAGAGGGTGTTGGAAGTCTTGGTTTGGTCACTCAGCTGATATCTGAACTCTATAGCTATGCCAGTGGGAGTCTTACTGGGGATCTGAAGAAAGAGTGAGAAACCAGCCCCAGACAGATGGTGGTCTCTGTGTGCTCTTAAGGGAAATTGCACTTGATGCAGAAAGCTGCATCTGGAAATATTGCATGTGTACCTTGTCATCTTCACAGTGTACGTCCCCCACTGTTGCCAGTAGTGAGGATCGAGTCTTCTTGATTACTGGTTCAGTGGTGGGCATCACAAGTTTTACTAGACCTCAAAAAGATAGATAGCATTTAAGGAGCTTTTGAAAGGAGCTCTTTTCAGTTCACTTGTAATGGGGAAAGTACTGCTGTTTACATAACTCTTATGAGACAAGAAAATGGTTGCCTGCCTGAAGTCACTAAATGAACATATCCTGGGAAACACTAGCAGTCTCTTATCTGAGGATCCAAATGGGCTTATCAGAGCATAAGGTATTAGGATCTCTTTCAAACAGATCAGCAATAAAAATTCAAGGGTAGGACTAGAAGAGATTATCTGCAATTTGTGATCCAATACTATTGAAATAAGATTGGAATAAGGAGCTGCCAGATAGAAGCCTGGCTACAGAATTTCATATGCACTGCAGTCTAGCAATATCCCCATCCACAAGCACACAGTAAAGAGCATTGCAGCAGTCTGCCAAGAAAATATTATTGCATGTATATCCATCACTTGGGCCAGTGTTTAACTCAATTGTCAGAGCTGTACAACAGTTCTAAGATGTAAATACTTTGTATTGACCTCTGCAGGCATGAGATTAAGGGTCAGCATGCAGTCAAAGATCACACTTGGGTCCTCTACACAGGAAATGAATCCCAGTCTACACCACCAGAGAAATAAAGGGTGGAAGGAAAGAAACTTGTGACAGATGCATAACAGTGACAGCAGGAACTAGCATCCGATTCATCTTTGCTGAGTAGAGCTTTAGGTAGCTAAGAGCTTTCTTTTGAAATGTGTAATCCAATTAGTCATCTAGCTTAAAAAAAAGCATGCCACTCAACATGTTAAAGGCATGTGAGATTTCAGAGAGGATCAAAGTGAAATGCAACCACAAAGAGGCCACTAGAAACATGTGTAAATCCAAATAATGATCTAGAACTTGAATGTTGCTGATTCAGACGTTCACAGGAGGCTGAATAGGAATACATCTGTGCGTAAACTTCTTTAGCAGTGACTTTGCTTAAGAAAGAAATTTTGGAGAAGCTGTAGTGATCTTGCAAACTGCTTAGATGAAAATATACATTCTTGTAGTGGGTAAAACTGAAGCATTTTTTAACATAGCTGGACAAATCTGCATCCTCAGAGAAAATCAAAAAGTCTGGCAAATAAATAATTCTGGAAATGTGAATCATGAATTAGGTTACCTGACAGATCAAGAATGTGGACTACAAAAGGATGATTACAGGAATGAGACCACTTTCATGACTTCTTAAAAATGAACTACTTGCTGATCTGTTGTTCAATAAGTTGAGGTCCATTTTTTAATAAAGGGCTACAGAGAGAAAACGTCCACTTGGTTGAAAGTTTTTATACCGATACTAAGTTACAAACCACACATATTTATAGAAATGAATGAACTGAAGGTGACATATTAAAACGTATGTAACTTAAATGCTACTAAAAGGAAAGATTATGAATGATATAATTGTGAAGTTTTCACATTCGAATGGAATGACAAATATATACAATATATTAATTCCCATTCAAGATTAAAGTCCCTACCATGTTTTCTCTACAATCAAGGAGCAAAGATGTCTAAACATCCTTTTCAATTAGATATTCTCAATTAATAGGCATGTAGTAGACCAGACTGAAAATTGTTTGCAAGTTTTTCCATCTTCCTGCAAAACGAAGCCAAAAAAGTCATAGCTCTAAATGTGAATATCCCTAAACTTAAATATATCCACCCTATTTTTTGCTGTTGATTCCTTTTAAAGTAATACACTTCTGTAGACAACTGAAAACAGAATACTGACATTTATGACCTTGCCTCCCCTAAGAAACCTAAATATCCCCATATCAGCATTTGAAGAATTGCTTTGTTAAATACTCTAGCATTTGAACTACTATATAGAAATTATTTGCACACACACACACACACACACACACACACACACACACACACACACACACACACACACACACACACACACACACACACACTCCACTCGGTTGCAAACTAAAATCTCATCACACAGACAACTTTCTCATAAGCCGTAATGTATCACTGATTATAAAGCCTCCATACAGAATTAAAGTAGGCATAAGACCTCATTGTCTAACTTTTGTTTGTATCTACCTATCTTAAGATATCTGGAAAATCTGCAGCCTACCCTTATCCTGAAAATAAATTAAAAGGACATCTCTGTGTAATGCCTTATCAGAAAAAGGTGATTTTACTTTTTCCTAGATGTATCTTTATTACAGAAATTATTTTCTTCCATGGTCCTCTTTTTTTTCACCAGCTGAGCCAATTTCTGAAACAGTTAACTGTGTGGACTTTTGCATAAAAATGGCCTGAATGATGCTTTCTTGTAACTTTGATTCATCAGCTATTCTAATTTTATGATTTTATTTCAGTACTGTAACTTAGAAATTGCTTTGCTTCTTAATACTGTGCAGTCTATTTTGCTGTGCTTTGTTTATTCTGTTATGATGAGTGGGCTTAAATTCACCTTTATTTATTAATTTGTGATGGACCAGGTCACTCCTCTGGTTAACAAATGCAAATAAATAAATGCTTAAGACTGTAAAAATATAGTACCAAAAGGAGATGACTAAAAATATTAGCAGTATACTTCTATTTGTGTCCAAAATATCATTCTTAAATTGTCCCTAATATCTTCCTCAATTAGTTTAATACCATCAGTTTTCCATTAATACATATATAGCTTTGAGCTTCTTTTTTGCATCATGTCTGAAATTTGTAGTCTTAGTGTACCTTGTTTCTAGGAGTGGATTAGCTTGTCTGAGCTGGACCTTGCAATTTTCCTTTCTCAGATTAACTCCTTCAACTTTTGAATTATTGGTGTCCAAAATGTCTCCACCGGGTGGTAGACATATTGTATATAACATCAGGGAGACAAGGCACATTTTGCTTGTTTGTGTCTTACTATCCAGGTCTATAATTATAGACTTCTGATATCTTATTTTTGTTATCATCAGTATTGTTTCTTTTTAAATATCTTTAGCTGCCAAGATTGATATATTTTTATAGTTTCATAGGTAAGTACTAAGGTAGCTGTCCTTGCAAGCCATTTTATTCATAGCCAGTTTCCCATTTGGAGCTTGAATTAACCTATCCCATTTGGTGTTAAAATGGCCTTACTCATTCCATGGTCACATGGTCAATAATTATATGTTACCCCTAATGAAAATAGCTGGGATCATACCATAGATAATTTGAGGGGACTCATGCATGGGATGAAGCATTTATGAGCTGTCTCTCTCCATAATTAGTACAGTGGGCAATCCTGGGGTAAATTATCTGTTTGCTATCTAGACTTCTAAGTTGCTGTTGAATATGGATATGGATTAGCTTTGTTCTACATGGATGGGGAGTCTTTTCCAAAGCAGTGGTATCCTCTGTTTGATATAACTTTCCCTCCAAACTGTCCTGTAGATTTTGCAGAAGAAATTTTGATCAATAGACTGAGTATTTCTGATATCCCAATCCCGTTTGAATTGCTGTTGTGCAGTAAATGCATCAGTGCTGGGTTGTGGAGAATGCCTTGTATGTTATACAAAGGTTACCACTTAGCAGTCTGTGAGATACCGAGTATAGAGATAGGGCTTTGAGTCCATCCATGTAGGACATATTGTTTAGTTTTTGTAGCCGTTTAGTAAGGCATCTCTGTGGGTATTTTAGTTGTTGCTTTTATCTGGACCTATGCATGTGTTATGGTAACACATAATTCTCACATGACACAGTTCAGCAGAGAATAACAATCTACTTTATTCCAAAGAAAGGCACATTCATGGTGAACTAAGAAATCAAGGTCCTGTATTTTTGAATAGTAGAATCGGGTCTATATTGAATGTTTGAACTTTCAAAAGTTTGACACCATATGATCGAATTTTTGAAAGGTTCATAGGTTCCTAGATTAGTACTAAGCTAACTGCCCTTGCGAGCCATTTTTACCTTAGCCAATTATCCCTTGTGAGACTCAAATGCTGCACCTTGTGTTTGTAAGGCAAACACCTTAACCATTAGACCACCCTCCCAACCATTTTAATGTAGATCTCCATACAGAGCAGAATGGGAAGATTTCCCTTCTCTGCACTGTAGTGCGATCTTAGAGTTGGTGTATTTAAAGAGCGGGGGATGTGGGGGGCTTGGCCATCTGCTTAAAACATTCAGGTAGGTTATTTGCATAGTTTATTTTTTTATTAGATTTTCGAACTTTTAAAAGTTCGATCATATGGTGTAGACCATATGACAGTCAAACTTTTGAAAGTTCGATTATCTGATATAGACCCGTAGAATTATACAGTCTTTATACCTTTTGATTAAAAGCAACATTATTGTAACAATCATAGAATAGCTACTGATCAATTAAAAGGAACACTATAGCACTACTTCTGCTGACTAAGATTTCCTGATGCTCTGCTTAGGACTTTCCATATTAGGCATACTTATATAATTCTATAAGAAAACATCCTACAAAGGACAGAACTTTCTACATTTCTGCCATGCTAGCATATTTTACAGGAAGTAAATTATCAGACACATGCTGGAAAAACCTCAGTAATCCACCTTGTAATGAAAGTGTTTTAGAAATGAAGTACGCACTCTGTAATGTTTTCTTCTCTTCACACATGTCATGGCGGCATTATACTCAATGGCTGGCCTAATGAGGGGTGAGTAAAGGAGGACGATGACATCCCTAGATGTAAACACAGTCCCTTTGTTTTTAAGCTGTGCAGTATAGAAGGAATTTTTTTTATGACAATGGTCACATGCTGGTTGAAACTTAAGTCACTGTCGACTTAAGTTCCCAAATGCTAAGCAGCAGGGTCAAATCTTAGGGGTGTATTGTCAGTGTGGTAGATTCCTGGGCTAGATGACTTCTCAAATGATACAATAATGCATTTTTAGCAATTAGTTTCAGTCAATGATATTTTCTTCTTCCTCTAATTTCTCATATAAATCACACTGCAAGCCACCCTGACACAGACAACTACTTTTTAACTAAATTTCACATGTATTTTATCTCTTCTACTGTCTCCTTATTCAGTTCTATATTTTCCTCTCGTATTATTTTGTGATCCTATTTCCTCTCATACATCTCCCCCATGTTCCTCCCCTCTTCTTCTAAAGTACCTTCCTGGCTTTCAGCTATATCTTGCTTTTCATTTCTTATCCTTTCCATTTTTCCTCTTAGTTCAGAGGTGCCATTGTATTGATTTTTTCCTTTAACTATCCGCTTCAGGTTATATATCTTTCTTTATGTTTTCCTTATTTTTATCATATCTCAATTTCCTTCAGTGCTTGAACTTTCTACCTCTCATTGATGTACCAAGTACCCTACCTGGAATAACTACTGTAATATCTAGCAGTTTAAAACTTTTTTCTTTTAACAATTCCTCAACTGCTGAACATCAGCTGAACTTCACATTACAGACCTCAAGACTTTAAACAGGTCTTTTTTTCTGTCTGACACCAACCTCACACCTTACAAATAAACAGTATCAACACTTGCTTTACACCATTCATACACTGTCATTCTCGTAAAGTTATTTCCAGAATCCACTTCATAATTTCAGAATTCCACAATCCCGACATTCAATATTTTGAAATCAAAGCCTCAAGATTGTGGAATCTCAAAATTAAAGAAAAAAAAATCAAAAAACATGTTTTTACAGGGGGGCAAGCCACCCTGCAAACCCCTACACCCCCTGCAACTTAAATGTACTAACTCCGAGATCACTCTACAGTGAAAAGAACGGTAATGGAGATCGCTATACAGGGCAGAACGGGAACATTATTGTTCTCTTCACTGTAGTGCGATCTCGGACTTCGTATATTTATGTTGCAGAGGGTGTGGGGGGTGCAGTGGGGGATTGCCTCCTGCAAAAATATGTTTTCTGATGTCTTCTTTTTTTTCTTTTTAATTCTGAGATTTAACAATCTCGAGGTTCTGATTTTGATATATTGAACGTCGGGATTGTGGAATTTCGAAATTAAGAAGTGGACCCTATTTTTTATATCCTTAGCATTTTTACTATCACAAAGGAAAGTCATTCTTTCTGTTCCTGCTCTATTTTTGAACTTCATAATTTCAATTTTTTTTCTAACTCTAGCCCCTACTGAGGTAACTCCTCCATACTTTTGTAACTTCATATGCATTATGTGAAGAAATGTCATGTATGTGTTGCCCTTTCTGCTCCTTCAATTCACTTCCTGCACCTCCTTCTTCTTCCTCAGTTTCTTCTTCATTATCTGTTAACACTTCTTAAGCATCTTTGTCATTACTCATCAACTCTCCCCTCCCTCACATTTTCATTCTGAACCACAATATTTATTGCTGTTTTTTTTTACTTAATTCCTTCCTTCCTTCCTGATCTAATAACAGTGGACAGTCATACCAGACATGCTGCAGGATTCACAAAGCCTCCGTGTAAGAGTTAGCAAGTCTTACACGGAGGCTGCAGTTAAACGGGGTGATGTCAGCATGCCATGCATATTCATGAGGGCATGCTGAATCACACCCTAGGCTAACACAGTCCATGTAGAAATGTTGGGGGCATGTCCACATTGCGAGACCTGCAAAGGGACACGCCCCCAGAAGAATCACAGTCCCAAAAGGAAACTACCACGAGCGAGTCCGCGGAAATGTCAAGAAACACAACAGCACACATGCCCTACAGACTATTAACCCAACTGAAATGTAAAACGTAAAAATGAACAGTTAAATTTTTTTTTTTTATTTCAAAAATGTTTGCCCGTAATTGCGCTCATTTGCGTGGGTGTGCCCTTCACTCAGCCACAGTTAGCAGTCATTGAAAAACCATATAAGCTCGAAATATGCAAAATAAGCCAAGTAGCAATATCGTAGCGGTAGAGATGTCGGCCAAAGAGGAGGCAGTCATGGTTCGAGCCCCAACAACATCATTTTTTATTTTTAGTGAAATAAGCATGAAACAATCCCCTGACATATATGTATATATATACAATTATAATTTAAATAAAATGCAATGAAATGGGCCATGTATTCATAAAGAAATCTGACACAATAAAAAAATAAAATATTTTATAAGTGCCCATAGCTGAGCAGCGCTCTAACAAGCTGAGTATGTTTGCCCGCAGGTGACCAGTGGTTTAACAAGTGTAATAGGAGTGCCCGGAGTTGAGCAGTGCTTTAACACGCTGAAAGTGTGTGCCCGTAGTTGCGCAACATTTCACACAGCGTAATATGCTTGCTCATAGCCAAATAATGCATTAACCAGCGTAATCCATTTGCGAGGAGCTGCTCAGCGCGCCAACCGGCTTACCGGCGGGCAATGTTGAGCAACCTGTATGAAAGCCACCTTTAAAGAGACACACCTCCTAGTCTGTCTAGACAGTAGTAAAATAAAAAAAAAAAGCAATGCCCAGGCTCGAACCCAGGATATTGTGCATCATAGTCAAAGTACTGAACCACTAAGCCATGACAGTTGTACTGAAAAATGTAGTATTAGCATACATATAGGAATGAATGGAAATAGAAGCATGACAAAGCAGGTTTTGTGAAGCTGATACAATTCCAAAATGGCCAATCACAGATAAGTGCAGGAAAAACGGCATATATAAGCCCCATAGGTGGGAATACACAGCATAACTGATTGTGGAACCTATTTGCAGTCAGGATGGCAGGTGTAGGAGAGGGTAGTCACTTTTGAGCACAGAATTGGGGTGTTGAAGAGTCCAAATACATGGTTTGGCTCCTAGTCCACAATCATGAGGCTCAACTCATGCAGTGCCAGGTTCTGTGGGGTGCATATAAGGCAGAGGCGTGGAACCGGTTGGCACATGATCTCACCAGTGCCACAGGCATACCAAGGACTGGTGAACAGGTCCGTCACCACCATGCGGACCTGAAGAGACGGGAGCAGGACCAACTGAACCGTTGGATCCAGGAAGCCCGGCAAATGCCCAACGCCCCACTACTGAGTAAGTATCCATGTAATTATGTATGTAAGGAATTATCCTAGCTGATATTATGGAGATGTATGTTCCAATATTACTTCATTTATATTACAGCTGCAGGTGTGCGTTCCTTGAATTGGCGAGCCTATGATGATAGGCTGGAGCGGTTGCGCCACCAGGCAGGTTAGTAATTATATTTCTGTAATTGTTATACAATATAAGTGAGACAGCTTGTAAAAGAGTTCACTGTAGTTACATATTAATAAAGTTCAAATAACACTAGAAGAAAGATTCTGCTAGTACTGTATGATTAGATAAGTGATGCAGCCTGTAATCCAGAAATAAAAAGTAAACAAGTCTGAAATAGTGATTACCCACCTGAAGTGTAATATCAGATAACCTGCAGCAGCCTGAAAATCAGTGGTAAACAAGCTAGAGATAATAGACATGTGTCAAATACATCCCCTTAGAAAATCTGCCATATGAAACAAGTGAGTCTGTTGAAAAGGATTGTTGTAATCAAGTATGACATGTTAATAATGCCTAGAATAAAGTACCATCTTGAATTGTAAAAATAAAACAAGTGAGAGTGTGAGAAAGAGGTATGAATCGACCAAGAAAGCTGTTATAACTTCTGAATAAAGTATACTGCAGTCAGTACATAATGAAATGAATGAGACAGCCACAAACAAAAAGTGAAATGTTTGAAATAAAGTACTGAAGCTGGAATGTGTCTGTCCCACAATTTGTATATGTTGCTGTACCCTTGCAATATGGAAATAGTATGGTTGTCTGAAATAATGAACATCCACAGTTGTCTAGAGCCATATACATGAAATTTAGCAGGATGCTGTACCTGAACACAGCCAGATATGAAATGTGTATGAATAAAAATGCAATGTATATTAATGTAGCAGTAACAGTCCCATCACTAACATTCCTAAGGTACATATAGGAAACTGTACTAAGACCTGTAGGGTATATATATCTGCAGCTACTAGAGATGTACAGCATATGTATATGTAGTTGAAGTTGTTAATGAAATATTTCTTCACCCTTCCCTATATTCACAAATAATGCCATTCCACAACAAACTGGGTATGTGTATTCACAATCAATTCCTATGGACATTTGTCCTGTTGGTTCAAACATATTTGCATGTATGTTGCTGCATGTGCCCCGTTCACATATCCAAACCTGATGGCCTGTTGCCATCAATCGACCCTGCATGCTATTGGATTGTATACTGTTAAACCAACACAGCTGAAACGGAGCAGGAAAAACGGTACTTCAAACGACCAAAAATATAAGGAAATTTATTAAAGCGCTTTTCATCTGGTTTAATGACATAGATTTCTTCAGACAATTACTTATAAAAAAGGCTTGCTATACATACACACAGTTACAAGGAGAACCCAATCAACAGGCAAAAAGCAATTAAACAATTAAGCAATGAACTACTACATACTGTTTTTTAAAAAGGCAGCCACAAATTCATAGCAGCAACAAAAAGTGATGCGTTAGCATTTGTTACTAAAACTATTTTGTCAAAACCACACCTATTAAATCCTTTCTGCAAATCCCAAGCTTGTTTTCCTAGTGTCCTACCCTCTTTGTGTCCCCTTTTTCACCACTGTCCTATCTCCCCATTTTCTTTTATTTCAAAGAAATTAGCACGGGTGTGCACGAGAGTAAGCACTTTTAAGCAGTTGTAAGCGAGTGTGCGCTTGTGTGTGCTTAGCTAAGCGTGTGTGCGTGAAGCTAAGCGACAGTGCGCATGCGTGAGGTCCGCGCAAACCAGTGCTAACCCGCTTACAATGGCTTAAATGTGTCTTAGTCACTCTAAATGACAAGGCCTGTAGTCTGCTCAGCAGCAAAATAAAATTCCTCTGTCAGTCTCGAACCCAGGACCTTGGAAACACTAGTCTGCATGACTTACCACTAAGCCGATTTTACCTACCCCACCATTAACTGGAAAAACTACTCCTGTACCAACTCTATTGCTCAACATTTTCTAGAATTCATAAATACCAACGCCTTGGATCAACTTATTCACACCCCCACCAGGGGCAGCAATATCCCCGACTTGGTCATCACCAACATAGGAAACCGGTGTTCCACACCAGAGGTCAATTCCTCATTGGTTAGATCCGACCACAAGGTAATCAGCCTAGACATCCACATCCCACCCCCAGCCCCAATTAGGGACACCATCGTAACAAACTTCTCAAAAGCCAATGTCACACTTCTTAAGACAGAAGTGGCAAACTGCATGACACCCATGCAGATGGACAATAGTGGTATGACTGCTGAATCCTACACAAATGCACTGTATAAGCACTTACACAAGTGCATGGATCATGCTATCCCTAATAGAACCAAGATGTTATCCCCCAGACAAAGGAAGCTAGTCTGGTGGTCCTCTGCCATAAACAAACTCTACATCAGAAGAAAGAAACTGTTGCAAAAATAATTAAAGTCCCATGACTGGAGGAACTCCCTGGTGAACCTCAGTAAGAAGCTGAGATCCCTCATAAAATTCCCCAAAGCTAGTTACGAAAACAAAATTGCCACTGACTCTAAAGACAACCACAAAACATTCTATAGCTATGTCAAGAATCTAAATGGGAACACTCATATCTGCTCTGAGGTACAGCATAATGGCACTAAATATACAGAACCAACTGATATTGCCAACATCCTAGCAAATAGGTTCAGTGCTAACTTTACCCACCTCTCACCCCCTAGAGGGCCCATCTCTATACTGGACGAATGCAAAGTCCCTATAATCACGGCTGCACAGGTAAAATACACACTCTCCAAAGCCAAGAACACAGCATCCATGGGACCTGACAATATCCCAGGCTGTGTTCTACATGAACCACTGAATGAACTGGCACCCTACCGCAGTACCATGCTCAGTCATAGCCTCACCTCAGGCTTTGTAGCCACTGAATGGCGCACCACAACACATCCCACTCCACAAAGGGGGAGCCACGACGGACCATGGTAACCACCGCCCCATTAGCCTGACGAGCCTGGTCTGCAAGGCCATGGAATGTACCATCATGGAACTCATAAACAAAGACATTGGTAATCTCCAAACTCTGGAACCTACTCAGTTTGGATTTGTAAAAGGCAGATCATGTCTCCTAAACCTGATTGACTTCTTTGAAGCAGTCACCAAAGCCATAGATGATGGTAAAATGGTTCACACAGCTTATGTAGACCTCGCCAAGGCTTTCAACACCATCCCCCATTCTGGAATTATAGATAAGCACACTAAACTAGGTATAAATCCCTATGTCATAAGATGGGTTGCCAACAGGCTCACAGGCAGAACCCACACTGTGAAAGTAGCGTATTCCAAATCCGACATCAGACCAGTGACAAGTGGAGTACCACAGGGTTCAGTCCTGGGTCCTCCCCTGTTTGGTATCTACTTCTCTGAAGTGCAGGTCAACACAGAAGGTCTGTGGCTAACAAAGTTTGCAGATGACTGCAAACTAGGAGCCATAATCGCAATTCCTAACGATGTGGGCAAACTACAAAAGGCCCTCACTGAGACAGATACCTGGTGGCAAAGCCATGGCCTGAAGCTCAATGCTAAAATGTGTATTGTCATCTCCATGGTATAAACTCTGTACCCATGAACTACCACATAGCTGGTAGTCTACTTAATGCCGAAAATGTGATAATAGACCATGGGACACAGGTGCACAGTAGTCTCTCCTTTGATAATCACATCACCACAGTGGTCAGGAAATCCTTCTACGTGGCTCATCTCATCACAAAAGGATTCCCATCCGGAAAAAAGAGGTCATTGTTCCCCTCAACTCATCACTTATTAGACCCATAATATAGTACAATGCTCCTTTTGGTATGTACCTCACAGGACAACTACAACAACTGGAAAGACCACAGAAATACCTCACAAAGAGGATTACTGGCCACGAACAGATACCCTATACAGACCATCTAAAAAAACTACAGCTTGACTCCATGGCATATCGCCTACTCAGGGGTGATCTCTGCCTAACATATACAGCTATGTCAAACCTAGAGCTGTTGGACATGCTCCACTTAAAAAAATCCCAATCCCTCTGAGCTACACGCTCTAGGGACCTAAACCTTGTCACCACAATAAACAGAACATGCTGGAGGGATAGAGTCCTGTCCCAGACACTTCCCATACTCTGGAACAGACTACCTATCTATGTCAAACAGAGCTCCTCATTAGCACTCTTCAAGAAAGATCTTGATGATTGGATGGGAAATGGGGAATTCACCCCGGGGATCACATTTGTGGCTCTGGTTGACAGGGGCATAGGAAAATACCTTTCTTGGGTGGCGAAAGCCAGGGTACATTTATTGGCTAGGCTTGTATGGGTCCTAGGGCCGATAGCCTAGTACCTACCTATGAACCTATGAACATATATAGATAGATGGATAGAATATGCATATACACATATTATGTAATAGACACATACATATATAGATATATATAGATACATACACATATACAGACAGATATGAATGTGTACAGATATGTATGTATATGAATATCTCTCTCTCTATCTCTCATCCCCTCTCTCTCTCTATATATATATATATATATATATATATATATATATATATATACACACATATATATATATATATATATATATATATATATATAGATATAGATATATATATATATGGAAGCGCTACAAAATCCTGAAAGCACAAAATCCTGAAGCCCAAAATCCTGAGACCAAAATCCTGAAAGTTCAAAATCCCGAAAATTCAAAATACTGAAAACATAAAATCCTGAAAACACACAGGATACAAACACTTACTATATTCCACTACAAGTACATACAGAAACATATTACTCTTCAATAATATGCAGGCAAGCCCCCTGCACCCTACTACTTAAATATATCAACTCCAGATTGCACTTCACCACACTAAGTGCAATCTTGGAGTTGATATATATAAGTAGTAGCGGTGTAAGTCACGCAGCCCCACATGGGGTGCAGGGGCTTGCCCTCTGCTTATACTTGCAAAACAGTAATATAGTTTGTGTTTTATTTCTTTTTGCATGTACTTGTGCTGGAATAAGTATCCTGTGTGTTTTCAGGATTTTGTGTTTTCAGTATTTTGAGTTTTCGGGATTTTGAACTTTCAGGATTTTGGTCTCAGGATTTTGGTCCTCAGGATTTTGAGCTTTCAGGATTCTGTAGCGCTCCTATATATATATATATATATATATATATATATATATACTGAGAGAGGCACATGTGTGCAGATGTATTGCAACAGGTGCCTGGTGACAAAGGCATGTACTGAACACCAGTGCGGATACAGGAGTACCATACCCCATTCCAAAACTCTTACACCACTAACCACCACATATGTGGTTGCCTGCCTACTACTGGATGTGTCAGGAGGAAACATGGGAAACAAGTGTACAATAGCCTCCCCTGTGATATTCACAGTGGCACACCAGTCTTGTAATACCTGTACATGGTACATGTCAGCAGAAATGGTGTGTCAGCTAGTGAAATGTAGGTCACTGTACCCCTCTACACCTCACAATTTCCTACATGGTATGTACCTCCCATGACAACTACAGAAAGGGGGAAGGATACAGTCATACCTAACAAACAGTGATAATGCCCTCAAACACATTACCTATGCAGAGTGACTAACAAAACCACAGATAGAGCACCTCTCAAACTACCGACACAGAGCATACCACTGCTGGATATACATAGTTAAGTCACACCCATAACAGTTGTCCAACAACCATGGTAACACCTCACAATATCCCCAGCATAAATGACCTATGTCTGTCATCCTTGGCACCGCAGTAAAGAGCACATGGTGGAGGTACAGATTGCTACCCACAAATAGGCCATACCCTGGAGTAGACCACCCAGCATTATGAAGCAAGGCTCCCCATTAGTAGATGTCAGACATACCCCTGTTGAATGTTATGCAGATAGGTAGTATGCCATATGAGTCACCCTGTGTAACTGTTTGACAGGAGCAAGTACAACCACATTACATGTGTCCCAAGTTGCAGGGTAGCATAATAGTATGCTGCTGTAGGCCCAGGCCCAATAGCATATTACCTGCCTATGACACAATGCACACACACATGTACTCATTGCAATACCAACTATGTGAGGTGGAATGCGTGTGCCACTGACTGTGTGCACGGTCTGTAACGGTGTGATTGCTCAGCATGACTTTGTGTCTGTCATGGTAGTGTGTGTCCTTGGTGTGAGGCCAGAGAAAGATGTGTCAGGTATTGGGATACAAACATACTACATTGTCATATGTTGTGCTGTGGTTCCCTGTATGTGACTGTGGTGTAGGTATGGTTATGGCAACAAAGACTACAGTGCATTACCAGTGACATTTGTACTGTGCATTGCATGCATTGCATGGGTTGACAATGTTCCCCATACATTACCTTGATACAAACCCCCAGTGTGAGGCTGTGCATTGGACCTCAAACAGTGTGCTGACTGCTGGAGTATACTTGTTTGTTGTATGGAGGTTGCCAGGCACTGTCACAGAGTTGTCGGCTGAGCACTGATATGTGGTCATTCACATGTGTATCCCCCAATAGACAGACAGATGCTATATATGGCAGTTCAGTGATATCACTACAGTAGAGTTTTATGTGTACCATATCACTTGCTCACATATTTTTCTTTTCCTTCCAGGGCAATGGTGCACCAGCACAATCCCATGTACTCTGCTGCAGAGGAAGAGGAGATACACCAGAGCCTGGTGCGGGATTTTGCCACACTCTTTTCCTGCACCAGCCAGAACCAGCAGGAAAGGGCTGCACTGTGGCAAGACCTTGTCCATCGGGTAAATGACATAGGCATGCACAACCGGACATATGAGCAGGTACGCTATCACTGCAGTGATTTAATTAGAAATGTCCGCCAGCATGCGTCTGATATCCACAGGCAACAGCTTGCCACAGGTGGTGGGGCAGCTATACACCCCCACTCACCAGACTGGAGGGGCTCCTCCTAAGTGTTGTGGCTCCAGCCCAACAACAACAGCATCCACACACATGTGTAATGATGGAGGCTGGAGCCACCCAGCAGGAGGACTTGGAGCATGCAGGTAACATGCCATATCTATAGTTGACTGTTCTCTACACTGGTAGTTTATGCATGTGTGAGGTGTGTACTGTGTTTGTAGCTATTATCCTGGTAATTATTGTGCAAGAGTGATATTCTCAATATCAGCAGTAGACCTGTGAAAGCCAACTGTTGTACTACTGAACTGTATCATACTCACAGTATCAATGGCACAGTTGTGCCCACTGACAATGAATGTCTTATTTGTGCAGGTCCCTCTGGTGTAACAGCAAGGCAGCCAATCCATGCTGGTGAGTGTGTAATAACATTCCTTTAATACTTATGATAGTAATAGTAATAATACCCTAAAATGGTATTGCTATGTGTGTGATTGCAGGTGTGTCTGTGTCTGTGTGTTTGTATCTCATGTACTGAGGAATGTGCATGTGTGCATGTGTGCATGTGTGCATGTGCGCATGTGCCCATGTGTGCATGTGTGCATGTATGCATGTACCCATGTGTGCATGTGCCCATGTGCGCATGTGCCCATGTGTGCATGTGTGCATGTGCGCATGTGTGCATGTGTGCATGTGCGCATGTGTGCATGTGTGCATGGGTACATGTGTGCATGTGTGCATGTGCCCATGTGTGCATGTGTGCATGTGTGCATGCGTCCATGTGTGCATGTGTGCATGTGTGGTAACATTGTGTGAGCAGTAGTGTTATTTGGCGTTCCATTCTTCTTGGAGTTCATGTTGGACACAGCCCAGGACACCATCTCATACCATTGATGCTGTGTGTTTTGCTTTGAAGATGCTGCCTGTTACCTCAGCATCTGCAATGTCAGGGGGGCAGCACTCTGCTGGGATAGATATTTCTCATTTTGGGGGGGGGGGAGTTTGCACTGAACCTGTCAGGTTGGATGTTGGCAATGTGTGTGGGTTTGATGTATTGTTTGTAATATTTGGTAATTCAGAGCATATCTGTGAATTCCCAACAAGGTTCCTACCATCAGTTAAGACAGCCTTGTGATTATCCTTAGTGTCCTGTACAATTTGTATTTCCATAGGTTCATAGGTTCATACTGGGCTATCTGCCCTAGGGCATTTATCAGCCTAGAGAGAGTGTGTGTGGCTTTCGCCACCCCTTGCTATGTGACTATTATGCCCATTTAGGGTTTACTTTACTGTGCCTATGTCTAGATGTGACACACTGAAGACCCCCAGTGTAAATCTACGATCTCCTATCCACTTGGCAAGATTCCTGTTGAAGACAGTCAGTGAGGGGCTCTGCCTAACATGGAGTGGGATTCTGTTCCAGAGTGTAGGGAGCCTCTGGGTTATGAATCTGTCCCTCCAGCACATCCTATTTATTTATGTGTTGAGGTTGACATCTGTCACTCTCGCTGCTCTGATGGATTTGGATTTTCTGAGGTGGAGCATGTCCATCAATTCTGTATTGGACATGACCTTGTACATCGGGCATACATCGCCTCTGAGTATGCAATATGTGACTGCATACAGCTGGGGTGTTGTCAGCCAGGCAGCATATGACAAATGTTTGACACCCTTTATCCTCTTGGTGAGGTACTTTTGAGGTCTTACTAACTGCTGCAGGTGTCGGGTACGGTACATCCCAAATGGGGCATTGTACTCAATTATGGGCCTGACAAGAGAAGAGTATAGGGGCACAATGACCTCTCTTGATGTAGATGTGAATCCTTTCATGAAAAGGTGACCAGTATAGGTGGTCTTCCTAGCCATGTTGGCAATGTGAGTGTCGCATTTGGGGTTACTGTCCACTTGTGTCCCTAGGTCCCGGATTCCATACGTAATGGATTACCAACTATGTAGTGATTTGTGAGTACCTTGTTTGGTATTTGGGCAGACATTCATACTCTCCAGCGTCTTCAGGAAGGCTGAGTGGTGTTCCTGGGTCTGAGAGGGTGGTCTGTAGCATGCTACAAACTGTACAGCGGTTTTGCCTACAGTTAGTTGCACATGGATGGTCTCTGATGCTTCGTGCATTGTCAGTAACCTGGATGTGTGGGTATCTTTGCTGAATATGGATACTCCCCCTCCTTTTGTGGTTTGGTCCAGGTTTTGGGGCCGAAAAGCATGATATGAGGTATAACCTGGTAATGCTGGGGTGCTCTCAGGAGCCTTGATACAGGTTTCCATCACTGCACAGACATCGATGTTCTCCATACTGGGGATGGCCTCGAGAGCATGCATCTTGTGGTTTAGACTTCTGGCATTGAGCAGCATTACCCTTATGTTTTCTGGGGAGGTGGGTTTGTCTTTTCAGCCTTGCCTACAAAAGGCACTATGGAGGTGGCAAGAGCCTTAGCCAATATCCAGACGCACAGGGGTGACAGGTGCAAGCCATCCCTGGCAAAGAAGCGTGGCTTGTCAAGCATTACATCCCAAGCAGACACATATTGTATCCCATTGGACTGACACCAGTAATTGAGCCTATTGTTAAAGCTGATCATTCTGTGTTTGTACTGTGGCATCATTCTTGGTGGGGGTAGGATGCTGCTCAGGGTCAGAGTCATACCGGCCTGGCCTACATAATCGGAGAGCTCCTCTATGTCTCTTTACATGTTGTCCAGGGAGGTATGTCACAGGTCATTCACACCAGCATGGACAATGACTGAGTCATATCTGTACTTGCTTTGGAGTGACCTGCATGATTGTGTTATGTGGCAGATTGTAGCAGCCTACAGGCAGCTTACTGTACCCTTTTCCTAGTTCAGTCACGTGAGCGGGACATCAGTGTGTCTGACTATGGAGTCACCTATTACAAGTGTATCAGGCATGCTGTTTGTCCTTATGGGCTGTGACTGGCACACCGACTTTGTGTACTATGTGTTGCATGTGCTATGTTTGGGGGTAGTGGTTGCTTGGGTGTCTGCTTTGGAGGCCTCTGTTGATTTGGTGGTTTTTAATTAGAGCCTCCAGGAATGTTTTTGTGTGTTTATGTCTTTGGTTTGCAGTTGTGATAGGTCTGTGAGTAGGTTTGTGGTGTGTATGGTTACCTTCTCCTCCTAACTAGTTTAAACAGTACTGAGTTGAGAGAGCTCAGCCTCCAGTTTGGAGATGTGCTTGCATCTCTCACATATATTTGTATTTCTTGGGGGGTGGAGGGGGTTGTCTGTGTACATGGGGCAGGTGTAACATTGCCCATGATTCAGAGATTCAACTTGTTGTAGCTGGCCTTAGTGGATTTTATGACTGGCCATATTTTATTGCCATAATCAGAGATTACTTCCCTTTTTGGGTTTGCTCTATCATGTGGTGACTTCCTCATTCTCTTGCATGGTTTGGTAATGGCTGTGGTCCACCATGCCAGATGCCTGTGTGTATGGTATTGGGCCTTGGTTTTATTTGGGATTGCATAATCCATGCATTCCTGACTGTGTTCATAAAATGCATTTATAAAGGGTTCTGAGGTGTGGCCCATATTTTCCACAGGCACAGGGCCTTTAATGGATTCCACATCAGTTTGGAGGAGTGCAACATTTCCTTTACACATGTTTTCACTGTGGTTTTCTGGCCAGGGACTGTGGTCAGGATGTGAATATCCAGTGTGATTACTCTATGGTCTGATCTTACCAGTGAGGAATACACCTCTCATCTGGCCATAGAGTACCCATGTTGCTGATTATCACATCCAGTATGCTTACCCCTCTTGTGGGAGTGGTACATTGTTCCTGAGCATTTTGGTTTATGGATTCTTGGAACCTTTGGCCTAGGGTGTTGGAGCTGGGATAATGCTCCCAGTCTATGTTTAAGTATTTTCAGTCACCCAATATAATGTTGTTTGGAGAGCTAGATATTTCCATGTGTTCCAACGTAGGCCAAGTGCAGTTCCTGGCATTAGAAGGGTAGTCTATAGCAGGCTACATACTGGCAGGCAGTCTTAGCCACTGATACTTGAGCATGGATAATCCATGCTGCTTCTTGTTGTGGTACCAACATGGGGGTGTGGTTATCCTTGACAATTATTGCTACTCACCCTCCTTTTGTAGTTTGTTCCATGTTTTGGGGCTGTAAAGCACGGTATGAGGTGTAACCTGGTAGTGTTAGGGTGCTCTTGTGAGCCTTAACCCAGTTTTCTGTTACAGGACAGATATCAACATTCTCTATGCTGAGGGGAGTCTAGACTGCATGCATCTTGCAGTTTGGACATCTGGCATTAGGTAGCATTACATCTAGGTTCTTATCCCTTGTGATACCTATGGAGGTGGGTTTGTGTTTTGAGCCTTACCTATTCAAGGCACAGAGGGGGTGACGACAGCCTTTGCCAGTATCCTACAGGCCAAGACTGATAGGTGCACGCCATCCCTAGCAGGTGGACCATCGTGTCTTGCTCAGCATGTCATCCCAGGCTGGCACGCATTGGATCCCCTTTGACTAACGGCAATACTTAAGCCAATTATTGTAATTGATCATCTCGTCTTCATATTGTGGCATCATGCTTGGTGAGGGTAGGATGTTAGTCAGGGTCATCATGTTTACATATAATACATGGTGTTATATTGCTTAACACACGGCAATCATGCCTCAGGTAGTGCTGCAGGGCTGTCTATGTTGGATGCACATACTACACTCCCTGTACATGTTTGATAGCAGGTTGTGTCAACTTAGGCATCCCTTTTATTATATGTGTGAGTCAGAGAGAGAGGTATCATTTCCTGGGTTCCTACTGAGCCAGTGTATGTGCTATGCGTTGCCGCTTTGCCAAAGCCAAGGCATACTGGGCATGCCTCCTTCTGCCTACTGGGGCAGGCTCAGGTTGTTCCTCCTCCGAGACATGCTCTGCCTGTGATTGGCTTGGCAATGGTGGGGGGCTGTTTGGCCCAGCCCTATGCTGGTCCTGCTGCAGCTGTTTTTGCAGAATCATATTAAGTAGCATAGCACATACCATGATGATTTGGGTACATGCAGTTGGTGAGTACGGCACGGCTCCATCAGATGTGTCCAGGCACCAGAACCGTGTCTTGAGCAGCCCAAACACATGGTCTATTATATTTCGTGTTTGTGCGTGTGCCTCATTATGGCGTTCTTGTTCAGGTGTGTGTGTGTTTCTGATGGGTGTCATCAGCCACGGCTCCAGTGCATAGCCAGCATCCCCCACTAAGTGACCATGTGGGATGTCCCCATTGGCAAATATCTGGTACAGCTGCGTCAAATGCCAGATATGGAAATCATGGTAGCTTCCAGGGCAGCCAGCACACACATTCATTATTATGCCCAGGGCATCACACATGACCTGGCAGTTGATGGAAGGGAAGCCCTTGCGGTTAATGTAGGCCCTACCCCACTCACCGGCTGGTGCTTTGATGCATATATGCGTGCAGTCTATTGCACCCACTACCTCAGGGTATTCCGCTATTTGCTGGAAGAGATGCATATTGCTGGCCAATACCTCACGGGAATTGGGGAAATATACATGCTCACCGACATGTGCTGACATGGCATCCAGGAACTGGTGCAGTACCCTGGATGCTGATGCCTGTGATATCCCCATCATATCACCAGTTGGTCTCTGGAAGGTACCTGTTGCTAGTATTCTTAGGCCAACACATACCTTGGTTTCCACTGGGATGGGTTCCCCTCTGTTGGTTCTGTGTGTGAGGCATGGCCTGCACAGCTCAACAATTTGCTGCAGGAGGTCTCTGTACACTCTATAGTGCTCCACTATCTCCAGCTCATGTAACCCCTGGTAGGTGACCCTGGGCCTGTACACTCTTCGCCGTCTCCTCACTGTGGGTTGTCTGGCAGCATTTGCATAGTCACCACCCTCAGCAAGTTGCATATGTCTCCTTATAACAGCTATGGCAGCCCCTAGCATTTTTGGTCTGAGTGAAGCTTTTTCAGTTTTCACTTCTAGTAGCTTACTCCTCTGTTGCAGTGTCTCTTGAGAGAAACATTCTGCACTGTTGTTTGCAGGGTTTTAAGTGCTGGGCTGGGCTACTGTTCTTCCTGTGTAATTGCCTGCTTCTGATTGTTTTCACCTGCTAGCTCTGCCAGTAATTTCTGCTAGCTTCCTACTATTTCCCATGCTTCCTTTTTCCCTTCTGTTTCCTCAGGGGGGAGCAACGTGCATACCAGCATAAACACGCTCACAGCAGCTAACACGCACGCACACATGTTTAGATGGACTAGAATCTGCTTATTTGGGTTAAAACGCACGCACACCTGTGCAAACAAGTTTACATGTGTTTAAACAGGCTCCTGCATACTTAGTCTGCCTTAAACGTGTGCACTCATGCTTACACTCGCGCACTCTATCTTACTCGTGCCTACCAGCGAGCACACGTGCGCATGCACGCCCAGCAAGAAACTTTGGTGTTATCCATGGTGTACACCTTCCATTTCTTGGCTTTCCCATGCCTACTTGTTAACACTCCTCTTTCCATGATGTGTGAGTGACAGCTTTCACATGCCACTGTGCTCCAATGAGCTGCATTCCTTTCTTACATTCCCCCCTGTGATGTCACCTATCTCCTACTCTGTTACTCCCCCTTATCCTACTCCTACACTGCACGGATTGTGCTCATTTTCTATGTAACAGTACGATTCACTATCCTACCACTCATTTACATAGGATTGCCTACTAATGCTTAGTTACATGTCTTACACTCCACTTCCCCCCTTAGCAACCCCTACTCAGTGGCCATGTTGTTTTACCCTGCTATTCCCTTCCATTGTACACTCATGCTTTGCATAAACCCAAATTTGTGGGTTTAATATTTTTATTTTTTGTTTTTTTATAGCGCAGCCCATTTGCACGATGCTGTGCTATGTTTGCATCAGGGTACGTTGCCAGTGGCCACATATTTGGCAATTGGCATGCTGCCTGTTTTATTTGCAACCTTTATTTGGAGCTGACAAGGCTCCATTGTGTTATTTGCAGAACGGTACTCAGTTATCAACTGAGTACATTTCTGTAGATAACACGGCTCTTATACAAGCAGGTTTCTGCTTTCTGGATCGCAAAATTACCTCATTTGCATGCCTTTCGGCTGCCAGTGAGGTAATTAGAATATCCACGCCCTGCCCGTGTAAGAGCCGTTTTAGGTGCTCTCTTACACGCAAATTCAGGCTGTTCCTGGATCGCGATGGCTGCATGGAGTCTTACACTACTCTTAGACTCCGTGCAAGCCATCGTGAATCCTGCCCATGGTCTGTTATTGCATTTTGTACATACTCTCCCACATCATGAATTTCTTTTCTTTGGACATTCCTGAAATAAATAAATGTTTTCAGCTGCCCTAACATTTTAAATTGCCATTTTGTTTATCAACATTAATTACACTTGTTATGTGAACAACATTTCCCTCTTTCACATTCATTTCAAGCAGTTTTAACATCTTTTTTTCATATACAAAATAACAACACTGTTCGTTGTGCATTCTTAAATCTGTTCTTTAATATCAGCAGTTCATAACTACAGAGTCATTTTTTTGTTTGTTAAAGTTCTTGCATGAAAAAAAATAAAGTTTTTCGGGGTGAATAAAAAAAAGTTACCCTTTGAGGTTTAGAAACCTTTCTGCTAATGCATAATTATTTCACAAAAGGCTTCTCTTCAAAAATGTATCCCAGCCCTAATGTCTGTAACAGTGAAGCCTTAAGGTACAACAACAGTGGCCCAAACAACATAACTGTCTATTTTATTTCCTTTTCTTTGCAGTTCTCACAAGCAGTTTATTTCTCTTGTAGTTTCCTTTGTTAAATGCTTAAGTAGTTCAATGAAAGTCTCTTCTCAACAATCTTAATTTGTGGCATTAATATCATCAAAAGCAGGCTCAGGTTCAGCACCAGCAAATTCTACATAAACACTTCTCAGCAGATTCCCATGCATGCACCTGCCTCTGCTATCACTGCAAGAAGCATTCCATTCATCATCTGATTCATCTTTCTCGATCATCTGCAACATTTTTTCAGTTTCTAGACCTCCTTCCTCCATCACCATAACTTTAGTTTTGTTCACTGCCATATTGACACAATGCAAATCTGTCATTTCACTAGCAACATTTTCCTTCATACTGCATTCCGTATTGTCCATCTTTCCACTGGTTACAGGCCTTTGGCACCACCTGGAGGAAATGATTAGGGGAAGTTACCCAATTCCCTGGACAAATGTACCATAGTTAGTAAAATATTACCTTAAGACTCCCATGGAATTAGGAAGCTGGCCAGTTGGGAATAATCCTGTCAAGAAAGCATGCACACATAAACAAATAAGTAACCAAATACACATGTTCCAAATAGATAGCTTCTCTATCAGACACTATTTAATGCAAAGATCAGGTTAACTGTGCTAATATGTATGTTTTTGCTTGTGCTGACCCAGAGATTACCTTCTGTTTATTGCAACCTTAATTCTGTTCTCCTCCTATGCATAAAAAATAATTTGTATGCATTCAGATAATTGTTACCATTTTACTAGCTCTTTAAACTATCCATTGACCAGCATTTAGCAAATGTATTAACTATTAAATTCTTAATTTCATCTATTTATAACCACACCGGAGGCAGTGCACTCTTTTAAATCCTGACATCCCCTTAATAATTATTTGTATTTAATTTTTTACACGAGTTATCTATCATGGTGCCCGCAGTGGTGGTGTTGCGGTAGCGTTGTTGCCTCACAGTAAGACACTCTCTGGTTTGATTCTCAGCAAGAGTGTCTTCTGCATGGAGACATGCATGAATGGGCATACCTACGTTGAAGGTTGTGCATCAGGGCTGGTAACTCGGCATGTAAAAATCAACTATCATTAGTGGACCTGAGTTTCGCTGTGGTGACCCCTAACCGGGAAAAGCCGAAAGACACAACAACACAAGTTATCTATCATATACCTTTTAATAGTTGATTATTGTTTCTCACCATTGATCCTTGAAAAGGTCACCATTAGCCAGCTGTCAAGACATCATATACTTAAATTCTTAGAGCTGCAGCTGCTTCTACTTTGTCCTGTAAGTGATCTTCACAACTTCCAATATAAATTCTGCATTTTCCAAGAAATCTACCTTAGCTCTTTAAGTTATGCCTCCCTTAAGCTTAAGAAACCGCAGGTGAAAAAAAGAAACACTTGCAAACCTTGCAGATGTGATTCTAATATGTATTTCCTTTACTCCATGTGCATTTTAAGAAATCTAAGAAGGAAAAAAAAAGCTCTGCCTAATTTGTATATATTTGTCCATCCTTTGACATGTAAAGGCATTAAAAAAACAGCTCTTGCACTTAATTCTTAAAATTACTCAGTGCGTATCAGTTCATAGCCCTTAGAGCAGCTAAAAAAATTGCTACATAGTAGCTATATACAATATAAAACTACTACTTTTAACTTTAGTAAATCTGTAAAGAGTTTAAATCGAAGACTTCTAAACAGTAAAAAAGCACTACTTAAAAATAAAAAAAGCAACTATTCTTTTAGGTTATTGTTAAACTGCTAAGAAATCAGTCATGCCAAAGCCACCTACTGTAGAAAGCTGGTTTAAAACTTTAATGGAATGTTATGCACTTTAAACAATGCAAAGCATTTCTTATCTCACATTGTTTATGCTTCATCCCTGGTTCAGCACCTATGTCTCTAACAGACACAGGAAACCTTTAAATGGTTCATCTCCCTGGCCTTTGCTTGTAAATGTTTCATCTCCCAAGCCCCTGTTTATACTTATCAAGGGTATCAGAACTTGTCAGAGATTTGCGATGCATGGCTAGGATTAAAAAGGCCCTTGTGGTCGTTAGCCTAGTAAACACCTATGGACCTTTTTCTTTCCCTGTTATCTCTGGATACATTATCACTATTTCACAATAAACATATTGATATTGCTTGCAAAAAGTGGGGATTAATACTTTTCAGTATTCCCACTTATACAGAAAGTTAGCTCTTTTCTACTAACTTCAGGAAATCTTCACTTTTATTTTTTTTTGGGGGGGGGGGCATTCCATGCATTTATCACAAATGTTTCAATAATAACTTCACAGACTGTGACTTAAACTTTTCAGTTGTCACACATCATTATTGGGCTTCTTTCAACTCCTCAGGGTCCTTCATTGCTTGAACCTAGTTTGATTTCTGGCTTCTGTTAATTCTTTCCTGAATTCCTACACATACTTTTAGACGCTGTCCGGTTCGATTCTCAGCTAGAGCGTCTTCTGCGTGGAGACATGCGTGAATGGGCGTACCTTCGTTGAAGGTTGTGCATCAGGGCTGGCAACTCGGCACGTAAAAACCAACTGCCAATCATTAGCGGACTGGAGTTCAGCTGTGGCGACCTCTAACCGGGAAAAAGCCAAAAGAAACAACAACTTTTCTTGACCAAGATTTTTTCTTGACTCAGAAAAAAGGTTTAACTGGCACATTCTCATTGTGACTCACCTGTACGGAGAGTCTTACTTTATTACAAGGACTGTATTTCCACAAGGCTTGTTCAGCCTCCATGAAGATTTTGACTTTATTTGGGAAGCATACCTTAATAATAGCTGGAATCTAGCAGTCTAAATCTCAGTCTATCTTATCTTACCAATGCAATTAATTTAATACTTTTCTCCCTAGTATGTCCAGGGTAGTAACTATCTTTGAAAACTGTTTTCCCTAGTTTCAGGTTTTGAAAATAGTAATCTCTCTTTCAGTAGATCTGCACCTTCACTGATATATGTCTAAGTTGTCATCTATTGGCCAGACTGACAGCATGTACTAACTGGCCCCCTCATTTAGAAGGCCATGACTCAGAATACAATTCCAACTGCTTATCTAAGATTGTAAATTAATGCAGTCATTCCTCTATTTTCTTTTTCAAGTAAGGCAGATATTTTAAAGTTTTGTCTTCTTGTCCTGTCTTCCAAGTCAACACATTTCATTATATTTTCTTGGTTCACATAACATTTCTGTCAAAGTTTATTCATTTCACATTCGAACCTTTGAGTTTTTTTGTTTGTTTTTTGTTAATCAAGTCAGCAGGCTATCTGATTAATGCTGCTTCTGTTTTGTCAAACCCTTCATTATTTGACCTTATCTAAATGCTCATCAAGTGTCCCACTTATTTTAAACACATCATCATGCACTATTCTTTTCTCCCCATTTCTAGGCTAGATTCTCTATTGACAGTTTTTTCTGCCTTTAAGACATCAAGCCTTTATATTTTCTCATCAAAATTAAATATTTACAAAAATGATAGTATGTTATTCAGGCAGATGCTATACTCGACTTCCAAAATGGGACATTTAACCTAAATATAAGTACTGCATACAGGATTAATGCAGTTAGGCAACGTCTTTAAAGATGAGCATTTTGCTCTAGTTATATAGTAATGCATGACTTTATTTATGAATATACCTTTTGAATGTCTGTTTTTGTTATCTAAAGGGAGACTTTCAGCATGTTTCCTGCAGTCAAAGAATATCTTATCACCATAGTGATTATAAATTCTGGATACCTGGATAAGAAGTAATCCTGGATAACAAAGGACATTTTTCCATTTGCCTGGTAGCAAATAGACAGTACTCCAACCCATTGCATATCAGATGTTAAATTTGTCAAACGTAATCACATCTGTTAGATTGACCAGCTCCGTGATCACTTAGAAATTTTGTAAAATAAATGTTTTGCTCTCATCCCCTGTGAAGGACACCCTGGTACTTGTGTATGCTAGCACTGTGGTCATATCGCAAAGGAGAAAATAAAACAGTCTCCTCTCTCTCTCTATCTGTGTATATAGCTCTCTCTCTCTCTCTCTCTCTCATATATATATATATATATATATATATATATATATATCCAGAATTGCAGGCTGTCACTTGAGGTATTCAACACAAAAGTGGGCTCTACCCCTGAACAAGACTGCACTGAAGATAACTACAAGTTCTGAAATGGATGAGGTGGTTGTAGTGTAGGGGAGAAGAGACAGTTATAGCAGAAGAACTGAAGTAGTGATTAAAATTAGTTAAAGAAGACGGTAGTTTGTGGCAAGTTAGGGTTCCTGGAGAGATTGCACTGATGAGTCTTGGATGAGGCCACAACAGCCAGTCTGGTGCACTTGCCGTAGGCTTGTGATAGTTTATATTATTTAGTGAAAGAGAGTTTTGTTAATAAAAATGATCTAGAGATCATTTTGTGGATTGAATGTAACCTGCTAGTATCTAATGCTTGGCAGTAGATAGTTCTTGACATAACATAAACACCCAAGTAACTGATTGCACATTTTCACCAATAAGCATATATTTTGGCAAGATTTATGTGGTTTACAATAATTCATAACTATTTTATGTGTTTAACACATTTAACAATGGTACAGTCCTTGATAGATATGGTAAGTTAGGCAAATTATGTTTTCCTACAGATACTGCTATAGAAGGCCATCATTTAGTTTTCACTTGCATTTAACTGGAGACAGGAGTGTTTTAGCCAGAGTTTTACACAGGAAAATCCTGTTTAAAGTTCAGATTGAGAAGTAGGAAGTAATGCATATGTACAAAGTAAGGCTGTTTAATCACAGTATTGTACTCTGGTGAAAGTAGGAAATGGAGACAGTGTGAAGATATAGGATCTAAATATAGGTTGAATAAGAACAGGCTAGATCGCTGACATTATCCTTTTTCAGAAATAAGGTCAGTAGAGTAGCAGAAGTACAATTTAACCCTGCCTTTGATTAATTTCTAGCTGAAGAACCATCCAAGAAAGTTCTGTTTTAACTGAAATGCAACCAATTTGTTAATAAGGCATATGGAGCTAACAGTATCCAAAGCTGTAGACATGCTGTGAAATGAGGATTGAATGACCTCATTTTTGTTTAGATCATCTAAAATGAATTCAGGGGCAGATATAACTAATGTATTCAGAGAATATATTTATTCAATCCAAGTATGAAATTTGAAAATGATGGAATGTGTGCTAGCTGAGATGGTTAACTTAAGATGGCTTATCCTATCTACAAATTTCAGTTATTTGAGTCTGAAGTTCTTTTTAACTCAATGCCTTTCTCCAAACTTTATGTATGGATATTGTGAAGTCTTCTTTCCAAATAGAAAATACTTTACATTATTGTAGCGGTTATATTTCACAAGGTCACAAGGAAAACTGCTAGAGTACAGGAAGCAACAAAAATGAATTTCATTGACATGAAATCAGACTTTCTTCACCAGCACTTCTGAAACTTTGAACTTAAAACATAATTTATTATTTGGAAGTTCTGATTTCATTTACAATGCATATGGCATTTTTGAGATGGCATTAAAGAATTGTGCGGTGAGATGAAAAGCTGACAAATATAGACAAGGTCTAATTTTGCATAAGGTCCTTGTAGAAAGGTTTGTGCTAATTGATGAGCACAGTTTCTAAGTAAATTGGCAAATATTACCTTGATGTGAAGAAAGGTAGCAATGATTGTGTTGCTTGGTAGAGTATATACATTAACTCTTTAAGACTCCATCTTGATTTAAAAGATGTGTCATTTTGCACCAAATTCTCTAGTAGATAGATTTTATTGGATGTTTGTTGTAGGACTATATATATTAACAAGGTCTGTGAGTGACTGGATGAGAGGTAGTTCATGCTATGATACTGGCAGCTGTTTGATAGCAATGATAGTTTGTAAAGTTATAGGAGTGCAATGGCAGTCTAAGAAATCATACTGTTTGTGACTGACATTTATAAACAATAAGTAGAATCTGAAAATAAGAGTGTTGAATAATGCATATATCAAGTGTAAAGAAAGGGATGGATGTTAGGCTGGATGAAGTAGAGAGATACGTTTAGAAATGTTAAGTTGTGAATCAGTAAAAAGAGCATATGACAAAGAAAAAGTAAGAGTTGAAAATGTCTATTACTAACAGAAAGGGAAATGAGAAAACTTATGGTGAGTGTGGACTAGGGATTAGATATTATGAGAGCTGCACTTTGAAGAAGCTGTGTGTGACAGTAGGGAAGGAATTTTTAATTTGGAGCACAAAAAGTGAACCGAACATGCCATATATAGTAGTGTAGGACACGATTGTTAGTAAAGAATGAAAAAAGCCAAAGTGTGAAGTTTGGCATAAACTGGGGTGGGGAACAAGCAACTCCAATGTTCCATGGCTGCATCCTAAAATACAGGCTCCTTGATCATGTTCATTTTATCCAGAAAAATGGACATTTTCTTCTACACAAAATTAAAAAAAATGTTGTAATCTAGTAAGTAGAAAAAAAAATCTTCCCCGGATGAGTCTTAGTAATAGACATATCACTGGACAAAAGTGTTTCTTTCTCCAATTGGGTGACTCTCTGATAAACCAAATAATGAATAACCAAAGAAAAATGTCCTTGACCCCTTAACTTGCACAGCTTAATGCCATTGTACTGATGAGGTATAGCAGACCATGAACATATTCCTTGAATAGATAAAGGGATTCATTTACAACTGAATTATATGCCACAGCTCTAGATTCTGGGTCATAAGTACTTTTTTTCTCAAGACACTGGTTCAGCAAGGGTATGAAGACAGCATATGTGATACATCACTATGCTATATCATAAAGTCACTGAAAAATGAGCGACTGTAACAATTAGATCCCAACTTTAATCTAATTCATGTGATGGTCTGTTCAGGAAATTGGTGCACTATCAGGACTGAGAAATCAAGAGTCAGAAAGAAAGAAATTGCAAGTCCAAAGAACTTCCATGAGTGATGGCAGCAATTATAAATACCAGAGTGCTGCTGAAACTCTCTAAAATATTATATTTTTATTTTTTTATTTTACATTTGTTAACCAGGGAGGTCTGACTGGACAGAGTTGTCAATTTTTAGCAGCTGCCTGGGGTGAAACTCTCCAGAACAATTGCTAACATACTTTACATAAGATATTTACACAATCAGTTATAAAAATATAGCAGACAATAACATATTATTGCATAAGATATTTACATAAGCATAGAGATTTAGACATACAATTAAAAGAATAGCAGGTAGTAACATATGATGATTGTTCATACAGTATGTTTAGTAGGGATTATCTTGAAGATGTACTGAAAATAAGAAGAAAGAAAAAAACTGAAAAAGGAGGAGAATATAGACACGTTGATATGAGGTGCATTGACATTTTAAAAGAAAGCTTTTCAACTTAGTTTAGGGGAGAGTTAGTGGATATAGATGGGGCAGTGGGAAGTAGGTAGCAGTAAGTTGTTGTTGTTGGTCTTTTGGCTTTTCCCAGTTAGGGGTTGCCACAGCGGAACTCCAGTCCACTAATGACTGGTAATTGGATTTTCTGGTGTCGAGTTGCCAGCCCGACGCCCAACCTTCAACGAAGGCATGCCCATTCAATGCATGTCTTTCGAACACCCACTCAACTGCGGGGAGGACATGCAGACTCCACACAGAAGGCACTCCCAACCCAAGCCGAGAATCGAATGGGAGAACCTCTTGCTGTGAGGTAACAACGTTACCACTGCACCACCGCGGCAGTGAGTTGGTAAGTAATGTGTGATAATATATAGTACATCTGTGGGAGTTTTAAAGAGGTTGGATAGTGGGTACAGGAAATGAGTTAGAATATGTCAGCCAGGTGCTAGGCAGTTGCATGCCCAGGAGTTGTTTAGGTGTGAAATAGCTGTTTTCTGAAGATGGTTTTATTATAGGTTCATGTTATCATATGTTCGTACTAAGCATGTGGCTGAAGGTTTACAAGTTTGTCCTAAGCCTAGAGGCAAATGTAATTCAAAAAGATTAGCAATGTCATCCTATGATAAGAAGAGTATTCCATATACCACAAACATGAATTTGCAGTCTCACATCCAATTGCCAAGCCTACTCTTGAATGTAGATAGGGAGTTTTGCTTGACATTTAGAGTTTATTCCAAAGATATACAGGGGGTACTAAACCTGCCAAACCAGTAGGTTTTGATGATCTTGCATAGGAAGTTGAAGTCTTTGGCAGAGCTGGATCCAGCACAAGAATAGCTAGGCAGGTGCCTAGGGCCTGGTGCTGGCTGGGCGGCATAGTCAGGCCACATATTATTTAAATCAAGAAGAAAGAAATTCAGAACTGATTTTCCTGATGGACAAAACAATTTCTTCTTCAGCTGCCTGGGCTGCTTAAAATGTATTGCTGCTGCTCAGCCTGGAAGCCTGTTATTGGCTCGACATATTTTAATAGATGTGATGCCAATGACAGACTTACAGAAACTGATGAGGATGTTTAAATCAAGCAGGTATAGAAGTAAATCTGTCCAGTATGTGCAGTAAAGATAAGTCAATAGATACAATGTTTATTATGTCAGCAGCTGACAAGTACGCTATGGGAAAAACTCAGTGCGATGATTATTTTTGAGGGAAAGACTAGTTGTGAGTGAATCAAGTGTAGAAGGTGCTCAATAGGAAGATGTGTGTGCATGTGTGTGTGTGTGTGTGTGTGTGTGTGTGTGTGTGTGTGTGTGTGTGTGTGTGTGTGTGTGTGTGTGTGTGTGTGTGTGTGTGTGTGTCTAAAATTTCCCAGTTAGAGGCAGCAGGTTGTTTAGTTAAATAATTTGCTCAGAGTGAAACCCTGTACCTTTGCTACTGAAGGCACCAGCCTTAATCCTGCACACTAACTGTTTTTTTTTCCTGCTAAATCACTTAGGCTTTGAATCTGTCAGTTTCAGTTATTAGAATGTCATACTTTCTTGGCTTCACAGAATACATGTTGATACGAAACCTGTTGTTCTTAAACTTAAGTGATTTAGATTAGTCTGCTCTTGACTGACTCCAGTTTTCAGAACATCTCTGATTTTTGCCTCTTGTTTATGGCCTGTCCTGTCAAGATACTTAACCAGATGGTGCTTTGAAGCAACTGGAAATTTTGGCTACACTCATCAGTGGTTCCATATGGGCTGTAAGACTAGTAACTATCTATGAACCAGAGTAGTCAAAGTGTAAAATAAAGAAATTGATTGTAATAAACAGAATCGTTGTCCTATGAGTCATGTTCTTTGGGTCTGGTCCTTGGTTTCTTTGTTCTGTTTAATTTTGACAGTGTGTCTGTTATTTAGCCGTATATAAATTGGTCAGCATGATGTCTGAGTGTTAATATTTTAGCTATGTATATGTTGCTTAATTTGCTTGTATTTTGTAGACAAGTGTGAAATGCACTGTGTGGGCCACAGCAGTTTGTCTAGCACTTGGTACAGATGAGTAAGGCTGCAAACTGTTAAAGGGGGGGCTTCCTGTAGTGCATGATTTGATTCCTTCACCCGTCATTGTCTTCTCTGTGACTTTGACAAGTTACTTCACCAGACTGTACTCCCATGCTGCTGCTGAAAATGGACAGTTCTACCCAGTGGGCTGAGACAATCCATTAGTAAATACATTAGGCATTTGTCTTTTGAATTTCTGTACCCTTCACATGGGTACTAATTAGTACTTCTCTATATACTGTTTAACTATGACCCCTGGATTCACTAATCCTCCATGCAGGACTACTCTAGTCCTGCATGGAAGTGCCAGTCTAAGAGGAGGACGGTAGCGTGCCATGCACATTAAGGAAGGCATGCTGCCTGAATACCGAATGCTACATGGAGCGTGGATGAGTGCAGGGGGCCCTGCAATATAGAACAGCAGAATATGTACATAAAAGAGTGAGACCGCTCATAAGTGTCCCCATATCCCCAGCAATAGTCCCCATGTGTTCAACAGCAACAGTACACTGAAATAAAAACATGAAGAAACCCTTGTAGTAATGTATTTAAAACTCTGAGTACAGCTAACTGTAGGTGCGCAGGTCTGCCCATCGCTTAGCTTTGGGTAAAACAGCATGAAAGGCTGAAGAGGATAACAAGGAAGGTACAGCAAATGAAGCAGCACAGCAATAGCGTAGTGGTCAGAGCATCCACCTAATGAGGAGGCATTCCCAACTCGAGTCCCACTGCAGCACATACCATTTTCCAAGTGTAATCTGTATACGAACAATTATGTATATGTTATTGCTGTAGAACCTACAAAATAACAATTAAATGTGAACTGGAGTACTGCATGAAATGCACATGTGAAGAGTCAGTACCATAATGAATAAGTCAGCAATAAGCAGACTTAAGCACAGATAAGAAGAAGTAAGCAAATGTAAGCAATAGTAAGCGTGTGCAAGTGCGTATGGACGGGGTGAAGCACTGCCGACACAGATCAAGTAAAGGAGATGCTAACTGCGTATAACATACTGTGACCAGAAGTCAGCAGTGCCAACCTCTGCAAAAACCCGCTCACAACCCCTTGAAAGTGCCTTAAGCACACTGTATCAAATGGCCAGTGTCACGTGTGGGTCTGTGTACACTAACGGAGTCAGTCGTAGGTATCACAAAGCATATGTGGCACACAAGGTTGGCCGGTATGCACACTAAACACAGTACCCAGCAATACCAGTCAACATTACCGGATATGTAGCTAAAGAATTAGAAGTATATGTGTTTGTATGAAAACCCATAACTATATAGACATATACCTCCCCTCTCTGTAGTACAAATGTATGCATACATAGATAGACATATAAATAAATACCCAGAAATACAGATATACATATGCAGACACCCATACATCCACATGTTGTTAGATATATATATATATATATATATATATATATATATATATATATATATATATATATACAGGGTCTATGTTAAATAAACGAATGCTTAAAATGTCGAGTATGACAAGATCAACACAATTTAAGCGAACGCTTATTTAACTGAAACACAAACTTACCGAAAATCAAAATATCGAATGATTTTGTTTGGCCAACACCTTCACCCTAGTGACGTAACAGACTACAACGCATTAAACAAAAATAAACGTGTAAAGTGACTACCTACATTATAAATCTATCAACTACCTAAGAAGCTATCCTACCACTATACACACCCTAAACATGAAATATCCACTGTGCAAAACATCAAACATAAATTATGTAGTAATAAACAATGACATTATCCCAAAGTGTGCTCGATGGTGAACATTAGAGTTAGTGTTACACTTTCAGAAGAATTGCAACAGCCCGAAGAAACTCCTGTGTAGTGTACTGATCTTTATGCTGTAGTACCTGCTGCAGTCTTTCACATTTCAAAATTGTTTTCCTTTTTTTAGGAGATGGAGGAGAAGCAAACTGTAAACGGAGTCTAGTCTCATTTACCCTGTTCTGCTCTCTAAAAAGTAGAGATAACACAGACAAGATATCAGCAATACGCCGTCCAAGTAAACATCGAATGCGTCTATGCCATCCCTCAACCTGATTTTGCATTCGAGATAGACAAAGTGCATTCAATTCAGATACATTCCAGAACGCAATACTGAACATAGGAGGGAATCTGGAAATAGCAGATAACCTAGTATTTTGCTTTCTAGGCCGACCCATGACATATGTATCTGAGAAATAGGAAAGTAACTGTTTACCCTCATTAGGAAAAGATTCACTCAACTGTAAAAACGCTGTTACTACATCATCTACTGCTAAAAATGACAAAGCGATCAGCTTTTTTATGTTTATTTGAAACATCACAGACCTTCCATACAATGTTGCTAGTCCTAAACTTTGTAACTTTCTCCAGATAGCTTGAGCGAAATGGAACAGACAACCCTTTGAATGTACACCAGGAAAGTTTTGTTTTATACTACGAATTGCTGCCATCTCAAAATCAGTTAAAATAAATCTAACTGAAACATTCACATTAGCCTCTCTTAACAACTCATTGAGACAGTCCCACATAAAATTGTAGCATTTGAAGGATTTCTTTGACATCAAGCAGAATACTAATGGTACACACTTTGTATTTTTGCCAACTGCAATAAGTGCATGAATGCTATATAGTTGTCTACACAATCTACCTCTTGTTAAAAACACACCATCCATCACCCACATAGGGGATTTACTTAAATCCCTGAGGTTTTTAACAGTCGAAAATACTAAAGTGTGTATCTTGTTTGCAAGGTCAGTCTTTCTTTTCTGTAGAAATTTACCTCCGTTTAGGGTACATTCACTTGGGTTTACAGTATCTAAAGTACTACTAGCAGTGACATAACTTCGCACTGCAGAACGGCGGACCCTTTTTACTTGCTGTAACATTGATCGCCTTGTTGGAAGTGAGGCTGTATACTCTGTAGATGTAGATGCACAAATGTCATCTACAACTAAAGCAGGGGTATCCCGACATGTACAATCTGTTTCTTTTAATTTATCACAGGCAATATATCTTTCAACATCACAAGCATCAGAGGCATGATGATGCCCTGTACATTTTAATAGTACTTCACCATGCATTTCTCTTTTAGTCACTGCACACCCCTTACAACACTCTATTAATTTATCCTTACAACACCAGTACCTGCGATCTTTCATTACCTTTTCTAAGGTGTACAAATACCCATCTATATTAAGCATATCTCTGCCTTTCTGAGACTTAACACACTCGTAGTACTCTCCTACGACACCTGGTGAAAAACATTTTGTGTTACCCATAATGTTCTGCTAATCTAAACCACCATGTTAACAATGAGGTGTGCTTCTTTTATACTATCTTTGCAATTAGTGCATTGTAAATTACTATCGAATGTGTTTGATTTGCAAAATGTAGAGTTATATGTATTTTCATCTGTGAGCACAACCTGTAACTTTAACTTAAACTTACATATCTACACCCGTATAGTTCTAACATTTATTTTGATTGTGTTACGGACTTACGTCAGGCGTACCATGCTTCATGTTGGCCAAACATAATGTTTCGAAACTCTTAATTTAGATCATTTGAGCGGTCGATTAAATAAGCATTCGCTTAAATTGTGTTGATCTTGTCATACTCAACATTTTAAGCGTTTGTTTATTTAATATAGACCCTATATACAGCAATATGCATCTATCTATATATATATATATATATATATATATATATATATATATATATATATATATATGTGTGTGTATGCAGACATATACAGATATGTATGTATATATATATATATATATATGTGTGTGTGTGTGTGTGTGTGTGTGTGTGTGTGTGTGTGTGTGTGTGTGTGTGTGTGTGTGTGTGTGTGTGTGCATAGATATACACAGATATAAACCTATGATAAGATACAGCACCCAAGAATTACATATTTTCACAGGCCATGCCAATAGAGGTGAGGGGCCCAAGCAAGAAACATGTAACACGTAGCATGAACTCTCACCCCCCCCCAGCCAGACAGAGGAAACATACAAACAAACTCACAAACAATGTAAACAATCCATTGATACCCAGACCACCGGCAGGATACAACTGGGGGGACACAGTGGACCCATGAAGTCTAATCTTGGAACAGAGACAGGAGCGTCCCTTGCAGGACACCCCAAAAATTATCTTGTTATAGAAGGAAGCCTGTGCGATGACCTATCAAGGCGGGGTGTGTACATACCTGAAATACAAGGGTGGGAAAGCCTGATGACCCATAGGTTGAGACACCATACGAGATGGGTCCCGTGGAGAGTGGGCAGTGTGTAGTGTTGTGTTTAAACTTGACCTGCACCCAGAGTAAGGATGAGTGCTGTAGAGGAGGTGCAGGTGGGGCAACTATGTGTAGCTAATTATGGGTCTAGGCGTGAAGGTGTTTGCTGGAGTGGGTCTATACGGACAGCCCCAGGGATGCAAGCAATGGTGTTCATTGGGCAGAGGCACTGCTCAATGAGCAGCCACACCCACTATGAGTCCCACTGCAGCAAATTCTATTTTACATGGCAAAGAACGGAATAACCAGATGTAGATGTAAATATGTAGAGGTATGTGTGTGTATATCTACCCATAGCTACATGGAGATATATATCTCCCTCTCTGTAGTACAAATGTATACATACAGAGACAGAATACATATAAATACCCATATATAGATATATACATATGCAGACACCCATACATCCATATGTCGTTAGATATATATATATATATATATATATATATATATATATATATATATATATATATATATATATATATGTATGCATACATATACTGATATATATGTATATAGTTATGTATATATATATATATATATATATATATATATATATATGTGTGTGTGTGTGTGTGTGTGTGTGTGTGTGTGTGTGTGTGTGTGTGTGTGTAAATATACGCATATATATATAGCTAGGATATGACACAGCAGTTAAGAATTACATATGTTCACAGGCCATGCAAATGGAGGTTAGGGGTCCAATCAACAAACGTGTAACACGTAGCATCAACCCCCCCTGCCAGCTGGACTGGTGAAACATACAGACACACAATAAAAGTAAACACACCAGTGATTCCCGGACTACAGGCAGGATACTACCAGTGGGAGAGACCTGCCAAGTCTAATCTTGAAACAAAGACATGTATGTCCCTTGTGGGACACCCAAAAATGCAATGATTTTTGGGCTTCCTGCCATTACACCGATATCCAATGGCAGGCCACGCATGTTCCAGTTCTACAAGGTAGGGAAAGCCTGATGATCCATGGGGTGAGACAACATACATGATGGGTCCTGAGAAGTGGGGAGTGGTTAGAGTGTACTGGTGTGGCCAGACCCGACCTACACCCAGAGACCCACCAAGTCTAATCTTGAAACAAAGACATCAATGTCCCTTGTGGGACACCCCAAAAATTGATGATGATCGGAGTCAGTCCCTGTAACAATTTATCTAACCAGGTCGTGTACATACATGGACTACTAGGTTGGGCAAGCCTGATGACCCACGGGTCGAGACAACGTACGACATGGGTCCCAAGATGTGGAGAGTGGGCAGTGTGTAGTGGTGTGGTTAGACCCCACCTGCATCCACAGCAAGGATGAGTGCTGTAGAGGAGGGGCAAGTGGGGGAACTATGGGTATGCAATTATGGGCCTAGGCACTCAGGTTTTGGCTGTTGCATTTGTATTCGGACCACCCCGGGGATGTAAGTAATATTGCGAATTGGGCAGAGCTTCCGCCCATGCCTCTCAACCTCTTAGAGCAAAACCTCTGGACAGAACCTAAACTGTTGGGGGGACAAATAGGGACAGAAATTAAATATTCCACTTACAACCTTAGAAATCTAATAGGATAATAGGCTATGCAATAGCATGACTTTTCTGAAGGATGTGGAGTCTTAAACTCATACACTTGTCTTTATTTAATGACTTCAGTTCCCAGGTATTTGCCAGACAGGTACAGATTGTAAGAGGAACACACTAAAATTATGAAGCAAAACTCTGGACAGTCTGTGGAAACTGTACAGTCGACAGGTATGCTTTTACCTAATGGGCAGACATTCCCGATATGGGTCCCACTGCAGCACAGTCCAGTTTACATGGCAAAGTATGGTATAAAACCATATGTGTTGTTGCATAACCCACTACACAACACCTATGAACACATGGTCACAACACCCCACTGTATGCCTTTAAGCAGATCTAATTGGCATCATAAGGTATTATTGTAGTCCTCACCCCCACCCAAGGGTGTGAGTGTCCAACGCAAACACCAAATGCAGTGTATATGCACAGCTGTTGTCGTAGATGACATGGCCAGCTGTGGACCTTCCCTGCAGCTATCCTGCACATCCCTGAATAATTCCCTACTAACTCCCCCCTTTGTGTCCCATGCACACCATGTATCTATCAGCCCCTGTTCCATTTCTATTAATGTTTAAGGTTATACATAGGTGACTCCCTCTTCCCCCACTATATTGCAGGTATCTGGAACCCCCAACCCACATGTAGTATCACACAGGACACATGTAAATAACACATGAAGGAACACCACAAGCACACTTGGATCAGCACAGGCTCACCACCTTGTGAAACTCTCCCCCCAACTTACACTCTATACCACTACATCAACTAGTGAAACCAACACCTCTTCCTGCCTCGCATACAAATCCCAACATCCGACAAACCTCCCCTATTGCTCCCCATCCAATTATTCCTACAGGCTACTATACAGTTACAGTGTCATCCCCACTACCTACCTACATACTCCTTCACTATTCTCCTCTACTGTACCACATAGGTATGGAATAACTACACCTACTCCGAATACCTGCATGTAACCTACCCAGACCTGTGAAACAGGAATCCAACTTCGCCTTAAACTGACCTTTGTCAACAGTCCTACCTGACATGTAAACCTGACCTAAGCATGGATAATACTGACATGTTAATGTAAATTAAGCATGAAGAATGGTGGACATAGCTATGTTACGTCTGTTACCCTCTATGAATGTGAACACCCCAGTATTAATTGGAATAAGTAGCTGGGGTCAATGTGGAGCTCAACTCCCTGGACCACCGCTGACAATGGACAAGCATACAGTCGGATTGTCCCGGTTGACAAATGTGAACTAAATACATGAAGTTGCACGTGTGTATGCGGGAGCAAGTGGGTGCAAGCTTGTTTGGCCACCGGTATGCAATTATCACAGTGGTGAAGCAATGTAGAGGCTAACCCAGTGCAAGACGCTGCAACCAGAGGTCAGCAATGCTGTGCTTCGCACAAACCAGCGCATACCTGCCTACAAATGTTCTACAGTGCCTTAGTCACTCTGTAGCCAACAGCTGTTGTCGTGGCCATTAACAAAATAATCTGCATTGCCAGGTTGCAAACCCCCGACCCTGCACACTATAGTTGACGTGAGTTCCATTAAGCCATGGCGGATACGCATTCAGCTGCTGTAATCACAAACACATCGTCCAGCACAGTCATCCAACAGTATAGGTTCATAGGTTCATAGGTTCATAGGTTCATACTAGGCTATCTGCCCTAGGGCATTTATAAGCCTAGCCAGAATGTGTTTGGCTTTCGCCACCCATTTTAAATTTATTTTGCTATGCCCTTTTTCGAGGTTAGTATACTGTGCCTCTGTCTAACAGTGACACAGAAGTGATACACAGGGTAAACCTACGATCTCCCATCCACTCATCAAGATTCCTCTTGAAGAGAGTCAATGAGGGACTCTGCCTAACCTGGACTGGGATTTTATTCCAGAGTGAAGGGAGCCTCTGGGTTATGAATCTGTCCCTCCAGCATGTCCTATTTGTTTCAGTGCTGAGGTTCAAGTCTCTTGAGCACGTAGCTCGATGGGATTTGGATTTTCTGAGGTGCAGCATGTCCATTAATTTCAGGTTGGACATGGCTTTATACATCAGGCACAGATCGCCTCTGAACAGGCGGTATGCCACTGAGTAGAGCTGGAGTTTCTTTAACCGGGCAGCATATGGCATCTGTTTGAGCCCTTTGATCCTCTTGGTGAGGTACTTTTGGGGTCTTTCCAGTTGCTGCAGGTGTCTGGTAAGGTACATCCCAAAAGAGGCATTGTACTCAATTATGGGCCTGATGAGGGATGAGTAAAGAGGCACGATGACCTCCCCTGATCTAGATGTGAATCCCTTCATGATTAGGTGGGCTCTATAAAATGTTTTTCTAACCACTTTGGCCACGTGGTTGTCAAATGAGAGATTGCTATCAACTTGGGTCCCCAGGTCCCTAATTACTTCTTCTGTACTTAATGGATTACCACCTATGTGGTAATTTGTGGGCACTTTGTTTTTGCCAAAGGGGATGACTATACACTTTTTGGCATTTAGCTTGAGGCCATGGCTCTGGCACCAGTTGTCTGTTTCTATGAGGCCCTTTTGGAGGATGCCTGTGTCGGCTGGAGAGTCGATTATGGCGCCCAGTTAGGAAATAGGAAATGTATATAAGTGTGTAGATTAATACCAGCACACATGTCCATTGCTCAACCACAGTATTATGAGCAGTCTATGTGCATCACAGAACAGTGCCTGTCCAATCATACTGTGATAATAGTAGTCCTGAATAATACCGAAGGGAATAATGATATATGGTGCACACCGTGGGGGTGTGTGAGCATGCTTCAATCACAGTATGTCACACCTGGGGCGTTGGTTCTGTGGAACAGAGAGATGAGGCTGGCCAGGTGTGTGAGCAAACCGCTGCTACACAAAACCCTGGCAGGATGCTACCAGTGGGAGAAACAGTGTAGACCAGCTAGGTCTACTCTTGACACAGCAACAGGTCCATCCATGGCGGGATGCACCAACAGTTGGGGGTCACATCGATGT